>NC_081155.1:5016969-5094469 GCF_012432095.1 Onychostoma macrolepis
ACATGCTAGTAACTTGCTAATCATGCTGTAAACATGCTAGTGACTAGCTAATAATGCTAACAACATATTAGTAACACCTTAGCAACCACCCCGGGTACCCTAGCAACTAGTAACACCCTAGCAACCATCCCGGTATCTTAGCAACCCAGAGCAACCACCCGTAATAGATGCTGACTTTTCCATTTGTTGACATGACATGGTTAGATTCAGATGGTAAATATATATTATGTTGGGTGTCCATTTTAGAGATAATCACCATTTAATGATGTCATTTATGTTCCGATTGCTGTTTTTGCATTCAGATGCCTATGATCTCACACTGGATCCAAACACAGCACACACTCAACTCATCCTCTCTGAGGGGAACAGGAAGGCAACATATGCAGAAGAGAAGCAGCCATATTCTAACCATCCAGAGAGATTTGAGCACCAGGAGCAGGTCGTGTGTCGAGAGAGTTTGACTGGACGCTGTTATTGGGAGGTTAAATGGAATGGATGGGGTCATACAGCATTGACATATAAAGGAATCAATAGGAAAAGGGGGATTGACTGTTGGTTTGCACTCAGTGAAAAATCCTGGAGTCTTTACTGTTGTGATAAGATTTACTCTGCCTGGCATAATAATAAGAGCACTGATGTATCAGCCCCTTCATCCCGTTCTAACAGAATAGGAGTGTATCTGGACTGGTCGGCCGGCATTATGTCCTTCTACAGTGTCTCTGACTCACACACACTCACGCCCACACACATATACACATTCAACACCACATTCTCTGAACCCCTCTATGCTGGATTTAAGGTTTATCCTAATTCATCAGTGTCTCTTATGTAAGATCTCCTGTAATTAACACAGAGACACATAACCAATTTCCACCTCAAAAATGAAAAAAAAGTATTTGTGACTTTATTTCTTGCAATTGCAATTTCTTTCCTCACAATTACAAATTGAATAATTATTTGCAATTGCAAGAAATAAAGTTGCAATTGTAATCTATATATAGTTATATTGTAACAAACTGAGAAAGTCAGATTGTAATATAAATTTGCATTGTGAGATACAAAGTTGCAGTTAGGGATTGTTGCAATTCTGAGATAAAAATTCACATTGCTAGATAATCACTAGTACACCGAAAAATCTCCAGTGTTAGATTGACACTGCCAAGTGTCTATATGTGTCCACACTACAGAGTGTTAAAAGTAACACTGAAGCAGTGCTAAAGTTAATGAGGTAATTAAGAGATTCATTGTAGTGATGGTGAAATGAAGCTTCATGAAGCATTAACCCCTTAACTGTCACCCACAGTTTTGAACAGAGACATTATAGTGCACTATCCAAACTTAATTTTTTATAATTCATGAATGAAAATATTTTGTAACATGATTTTAATGTACCATTTACATGGTAATGCAATGTCTGATTTTAAAATGGGTTTCAAAGGATGAATTTTGAAATTTTAAGTTTTCTACTGATGAATAATTTCTTATGATTTCTAATTCGTGATAGAGAAAAAGGCAACTAAGAAGACTTTCTGTGACAAAGGTCAGAATTCATGTCATGATGTAGATTTTTCAGGTGCACTCTTGTCATAAACAGAGGTGTCAAATCCAGGGTCAGAAAGTAAAGTCCTGCCATGTGTTTATTCCACCCATGAACTCAGCAGCTGATTTCACCAGAGGAGGAACCAACTCATTCCTTTCAAGTCACAAGCAAGTTTCGAGTCAAATCCCAAGACCTCAACGAGTTGAGGTAATTAAGATAATTGAGAGACTAATTAAATGATGATTGTGCATTAGTGATGAACACCTGCTGTTACTGTGAATCACAGAGAATCAGATGTTGATGTTTTATTGGTTAAAATGATACCACCATCATGTAGATCAGTGTTTGCTTTAGTTGGGCTCTTGACCCTTGACTCCTGTGTTAGATCTCTCTGTAGCAATTCATGTGCTGTTGTAAGCGGAGAGATCAGTGCTGTGCAGTGAGCAACTGTTAGTTGTTTTCATATGATGAGGTAATCATCAGGTGCTTACCTGTTTGCATCTAATATACTGTGTATATATATATATACATACAACATTTTTCATTTTTTTAATTTATGTTCTGCTTTTGAATAAACAACTCTGTGAAACCACAGTACGCAATGAATTTACTGCTGTAGCAGTTATAAAGAAAGAATTTTAAATCTAATGCATTTAAATATTTAATCTCCAGTCCTACTCAGACACACACAGACATCAAGAACCAGCGTATGAATCTCAACAATGGTGACAATCAACAAAATGCTTCATGCTGCAATGCATGCTGGGTAACACCACAGTATGAATAATTATTGTCACCACTGTTGAGGATTGTATGATAAGTGTTCATGTCTAAAAGCCTGAGCAATATAATTCTTAATTTTTTCCAATATTTAATATTATGATGGCATTTGTTTAATAGTAAATTCCTGCAGTTCTGTAACAGCTGAACGTCAGTAAATAAACCAAATATAGACACCTTCATGATGTTCATTCAAGTGACATAAAAGCCAAAAGTGTAAGCTCATCTGCTTCCTCAAGCTTTTAATTCAGCAATGTGCAAATGTTTGTTGTGAAGCAATATTGCAATTGCTTAAAAGCAATCTATTCTCAGTTACTAAAAGGGTCAAGAGCCCAACTAAAGCAAACACTGATCTCCATGATGGTGGCATCATTTTAACCAATAAAACATCAACATCTGATCCTCTGTAATTCTCAATAACAGCAGGTGTTCATCACTAATGCACAATCAACATTTAATTAGTCTCTCAATTATCTCTTAATTACCTCAACTCGTTGAGGTCTTGGGATTTGACTCGAAACTTGCTTGTGACTTGAAAGGAATGACTTGGTTCCTTTTCTGGTGAAATCAGCTGCTGAGTTCATGGGTGGAATAAACACATGGCAGGACTTTTACTTTCTGACCCTGGATTTGACACCTCTGGTCATAAATTAATCTATTACTTTTCCTACATAATTTTTTAACAGAAAAAGTGGTAAAATACCTATTTAGGAGTCTTAGACCTTTCCAACGATATATAGTTTGTCATGATTAGATTAGGATTTAATTGTAAAATAGTGAAGTAAAGGTAGGCGTCCCACAGGGTGGACGGTGACAGTTAAGAGGTTAAACTTTTCAGCCAAGTGGTTCACAAAAGGGTTAATTTCTGGTAGCTTCATTTGCTCACAATACCACCTGGTGGCCAAAGAGTGTAAAACAAGCAGATATATTACAGACAGAGGTGGAAAGACCAGGGGTCAGAAAGTAAAAGTCCTGCCATATGTTTATTCCACCCATGAACTCAGCAGCTGATTTCACCAGATGAGGAACCAAGTCATTCCTTTCAAGTCACAAGGAAGTCTCGAGTCAAATCCCAAGTCCTCAAAGAGTTTAAGTTAGAGATAATTAAGTGTCTAATTAAATGATGATTGTGCATTAGTGATTCACACCTGCTGTTATTGAGAATTACGGAGGATCAGATGTTGATGTTTTATTGGTTAAAATGATGCCACCATCATGGAGATCAGTATTTGCTTTAGTTGGGCTCTTGACCCTTTTAACAACTGAAAGTGGTTTGCTTTTAGGCAATTGCAATATTCGCCTAAATATACTCGTTTGTGACTTGAAAGAAATGACTTGGTTCCTTCTCTGGTGAAATCAGTTGCTGAGTTCGTGGGTGGAATAAACACAGGGCAGGACTTTTACTTTCTTTCCCCTGGACTTTCCACCTCTGTCTGTAATATATCTGCTTGTTTTACACTCTTTGCCCACCAGGTGGTATTGTGAGCAAATGAAGCCTCCAGAAATTAACCCTTTTGTGAACCAAGCTTAATGCTTCATGAAGCTTCATTTCACCATCACTAATTCATGGAGTGATGATTGACCATTATTGAAGACACCTGATGTTAACAAGCAGAATCACCAAAGAAAAAGAAAAAAAAAAATCACAATTTTTAAGTCACCATTATAGTGATCAGTGATTTAGTTGGGCTCTTGTTAATGTAACCAGCAAATAAAACCTAGCTCAGTTATTCAGGTCACTACATAATGATTATCTCAAAACATAATTATCACCACCTGAAGACTTTTGCGCTTTGCTTCTCTAGCTGTTATAATTCAGTTATAACAGCCAAACAATATGTAATATTAAGAAGTCAAGGGTTAAGAGCCCAACTAATGTAAACTCTGACCACTATAATAGGTGATTCTGCTTGTTAACATCAGGTGTCTTCAATAATGGTCAATTATCACTCAATGAATCTCTTAATTATCTCATTAACTTTAACACTGCTTCAGTGTTACTTTTAACACTCTGTAGTGTGGACACATATAGACACTTGGCAGTGTTAATTTAACACTGGGGGTTTTGCTGTGCACCAAAAATAATGTGAGAATTGCAAGGGTTCAGTTCAGTTCATCTTTATTTCATTTCCCGAAGGCAATTTGGTTGCAGCACACAAGCATTTCACATAAACAACACACAATACAAAGTCCATTTCCTTCCTAAAAAAGTCTTATCTTAAATTTAAAAATTTTACAGCTGAGGGGATAAATGAATGTCTAAACCGATTTGTTTTACTAATCGGGGTTCTATAACGAATACCAGAAGGGAGAAGGTTAAACTCATAATACATTGGGTGGGAATCATCTACCAAAATGCTCTGGGCTTTACCCAGAACCTGTCTATGATATAACTGCGCCATAGACATCTGCTTACTTCCCGTTATTTTATGTCCCTGATTTACCATCCTCTCAAGACAGTTCTTGTTTTTCACATTTAGAAAGTTAAACCAGCATAACAGTGAGAAAGATAAAAGTGACTCAATATAAGATCTGTAGAACATGCACATCAATGTTTTGTCCACATTAAATGACCTTAATTTCCGCAAACAATACAATCTTTGCTGCCCCCTCTTACACAAAACATCAGTATTGGGAGAAAAGGACAATTTATTATCCAAAACAATACCCAAATACTTATACTGTTCAACAATCTCAACACCTACTCCATTTATACTTGTTTGCTTATTGTGAGTAGATTTCCTCCTAGAGTTAAAATCAATAATCATCTCCTTAGTTTTAGAAACATTAAGTTGTAAGAAGGTGTTCCGACACCACATAGTAAAATCATCAACCACAGGACCATACATAGAGTCCTCCTCACTCATTAAACTAACGATTACAGAATCATCAGCAAATTTTATAATATGCCTATGTCTATAACTACTCTTACAATCATTTGTGTACAAGATGAATAATAAAGGAGAAAGGACACATCCTTGAGGTGACCCAGTAGATGACACCAGCCATTTAGAAAAACAGTCATTTACTTTAACTCTCTGTGTTCTCTGCACGAGGAAATCTAAAATCCATCCTACAAGACTAAGATCCAGCCCAAATTCATTAATGAGTTTTTCGACTAAAATATGTGGCTGAATAGTATTAAAAGCGGATGAAAAATCAATAAAAAGTAATTTAACAAATGTTTTCGGCTTTTCCAAATGCTGAAGTACTAAATGTAAGAGAGTATATGAGCTCATTGTGAACTAAAAAGATGAGCAGGGTTCTTATTTCTGTCCGACATCTACAAAAACGCTTATTGAGAATTAACAGAGATTTATATGATGATGTTTTATTGTTTTGTTTGACGTTACCATTGTGGTGAGTAGTGTTTGCTTTAGTTGGGCTCTTGACCCTTGACTTTACAGAATTATATTTTTTGGGGCTGCTGTAACTGTGTTTGAAAAGCATATTTGTTATGGCAAGGAAAACCAAAAAGAGACTGTAACCAGGTGATGTTGGTTTGTTACTGATAATTGATGAAGACTTCAGTATGCAGTCTTTGTGAAGAGTTATTAATTAAAGTTTTTGGTCACACTTTATATTAGGTGGCCTTAATTACTATGTACTTACATCAAAAAATAAGTACAATGTACTTATTGTGTTCATATTATATTGCAAAACACTTTTGCTGCTATTGAGGTGGGATACGGGTAAGGTTAGGGACAGGTTTGGTAGTCTGGGTAAGTTTAAGGGTGGGTTTAGGTGTAAGTGATGGGTCAACAGTGTAAATATAAATGTAATTACAGAAATTAATTACAGATGTAATTACATATAGGTATTTTTAAAAATATAAGTACAATGTAAAAATATGTATGTACACAATAAGTGCATTGTAACAAATGATTAATTTAAATGTACGTATATAGTAGTTAAGGCCACCTAATATAAAGTAGGACCAAGTTTTTAATAATAGCTCTGTGGTTATACAATATAGGACACAGCAGTGTCATAATCATTTATGAAGAATATTAAAAGCATGATAAGACAAACATTTTGAACTACTGTGTCATTTAAACACAAAGAGAGATATCAATAATCAGTGTATGAATCTCAACAATGGTGACAATCAAAAGCGTTATGCTGCAATGTATGCTGGGTACCTAGTCTCTGTGCAGTGAGTGCACTTTGACCTTACATTGTGACCATAGTATGAGCACACAGTGAGGGCGCTGTGAGGTTACACTTTTAGCTCACTGTTACCTCACATTGTGACCTCATCACGAGTATCCTGTGAGCTCATGGTGACATCACTGTGAGATCACATTGTTGACTGGGACTGCATCCTCTACCCCTCGTTTAGACCTATAAGCAAATTGTAGGGAGTCTAAAGAACTCTGTGTCCTTTGCATAATTTCTTTCTTAACTAATCTTTCAAAACATTTCATAACTAGGGATGTCAGCACCACGGGTCTAAAATCGTCCAATCCCTGTACATTTTGCTTTTTTTGGTATTGGAACCACTGTAGACCACTTCCACAGTGCAGGTACTTTTTGTTGTTGAAGAGACAGAGCAAAAATTTTATAAAATATTGGACCTAATTGCTCGGCACATTCCTTCAGTAACCTACCCCCTATGTTGTCAGGCCCAGATGCCTTCCTGATTTTACACTGTTTAAAAACTGTTATCACATCGCTCACATTAAAAAAGACACAATCATCCTCCCCAACTATTTTACATTCATTTTTCAACCCATCAATTTCCTCTTTAACCCCTTAACCGTCACCCACAGTTTTGAACAGAGACATTATAGTGCACTATCCAAACTTAATTTTTTATAATTCATGAATGAAAATATTTTGTAACATGATTTTAATGTACCATTTACATGGTAATGCAATGTCTGATTTTAAAATGGGTTTCAAAGGATGAATTTTGAAATTTTAAGTTTTCTACTGATAAATAATTTCTTATGATTTCTAATTCGTGATAGAGAAAAAGGCAACTAAGAAGACTTTCTGTGACAAAGGTCAGAATTCATGTCATGATGTAGATTTTTTTCAGGTGCACTCTTGTCATAAACAGAGGTGTCAAATCCAGGGTCAGAAAGTAAAATTCCTGCCATGTTATAGTGCACTATCCAACTATAGAACTATCCACTATAGAACAAGTAATACTATATTGTGATCTGAGCTTCCTAAAGGTGGCTTATCAAATGATTTGTAAGCTCCTTTGATCGATCCATAACACAAGTCCAACATTTTATCCTTACGTGTTTGGCAAGTTACATACTGGTTGAAGTGACCCAGAGATTTCTCCAATTTACAATTATTAAATTATTCTCCCAGAATAAAACTGGGTGCATCAGGAGATACAGATTGCAGTTCCTGCACCACACGTTCAATCTCCTTTACTGCATTATCCTCGTTTGCTCTGGGATGAATATAAACAACCGTGACAAACAGCTGATGAAACTCGCGAGGCAAATACTTAGGTCTTAATGCCACAGTCAGCAACTCGATGTCTTTCGTGCACACTCTCTCCTTAACAGATACTGATTTGCACCAGTTCTCTCTAATGTACAGACATACCCCTCCTCCTTGCACTTTACCGGTTTCCCTCGCATCCCGGTCCATGCGAACAGGTACTCCGAAGTCATCCAGTCGTAGGCCCGAATCTGAATCCCCTTCGGAAAGCCACGTCTCTGTGAGCGCCATCAAGCAAACATTTCTGTAGTCATGCTGGAACTTCACCATAGCTTGAAGCTCATCTGTTTTTTTCCGGAGAGATTGCACATTCGACAAAATAATTGTAGGAAGAGGAATTTTTGAAAGACTCAATTTTTTCAGTCTCTGACGAATACCTCCTTTACATCCTCTTTTCCGAATTTTAACGGTTGAAGTTTTTTGTCCAGTGCAATTTTGTTTATGCTTAAAAGGTGAAAAACTTCCCAGATCGGGAAACACATGTTCCCCAGTGTGCTTCACGCTGTTAGGCTTGTAACATTGCACAGTAAAACCCCCAGTGTTAAATCAACACTCCCAGTGTATATATAATCCACACTCAGAGTGTTAAAAAAGTAACACTGAAGCAGTGTTAAAGTTAATGAGATAATTAGTTTAGTAATTGAGTGATGATTGAGCATTAATGAAGAACACCTGCTGTTAACAAACTGAACCATTGAAAAAAAGAGATGAGACGAGCAGAAAAACAAGATCTACAACTGACTTCAGCCACGGCCTTAGATGAAATCAACACAAGATAAAAGAAGACATTAAATCTCTCAAGATCTCAGCAGAGGATGATTAAACAACTCCACAAACATCATCATCAGCTTCACACGTTACTAACCAGACTGACTTTAGATGTTGATGTTTTAGTTTTGTTTGAATTACCATTATCGAGGTCAGTGTTTGCTTTAGTTGGGCTCTTGACCCTTGACTTAAAACTTCACAGTTACTTTGGCCGCCATAACTGCGTGTTTGTTTAGACATGTTAGTTATGGCGAAAAGAAGCCAAGAGAAAATGTGATCAGTAGTTTGTTACGTTTATAAAGACGCAATCAGTGTATAGTGGCTTGAGTAACTGAATTACTTTGGAGTATAGGCACTGATAGATTTATTAGTTAACTTTGTTATTGAGATTATATAAATAACGACCTGAAAGACTTTTGAAACTTATTCTGCACTGAAAGTGCACTTTTCTTCATCACACAGACTTCAAGAATCAGCATATGAATCTCAATAATGGTGACAATCAACAATCAAGCTCCATTTTACAGTGCATTCTGGGAGCACCAATCAAAACTAATCCATGGCTCCCAGCATGCAATGCGACATGAATAAATTATGCAGTTGTCTTAGTATTTTCTTTTATTCTTACCATTTCCTTTCGTTTTGCTATTTTGTTGTGACTTTTAGTAGCTTGTTTTGTAATGTTCACAGACGATCTGTTTATCTGAATATGTTGATTGTCACCATTGTTGAGATTCATATGCTGATTCTTGAAGTCTGTATGATAATGCAATTTTAACCTTTCAGTGCCGATTTACTTCCAAAAGTCTTTCATATTAATCTTAAAACTGATCGATCAAGCTTTATATTTTATGTGAACAAAATAAATTTTAATCACTTAAATAAATTTTAATGACAATGCTCTGCATGAAATCAGTTATGTACATCACTAAATGCTGGTGATTTCTTAATAGAAGTCAAACCATCAACACCTGATTGCCAAAACTAACATGTCTAAACAAACACGCAGTTATGGCAGCCAAAGTAACTGTAATGTTTTAAGTCAAGGGTCAAGAGCCCAACTAAAGCAAACACTGACCTCGATAATGGTAATTCAAACAAAACTAAAACATCAACATCTAAAGTCAGTCTGGTTAGTAACATGTGAAGCTGGTGATGCTGTTTGTGGAGTTGTTTAATCATCCTCTGCTGAGATCTTGAGAGATTTAATGTCTTCTTTTATCTTGTGTTGATTTCATCTAAGGCTGTGGCTGAAGTCAGTTGTAGTTCTTGTTTTTCTGCTCGTCTCATCTCTTTTTTTCAATAGTTCAGTTTGTTAACAGCAGGTGTTCTTCATTAATGCTCAATCATCACTCAATTACTAAACTAATTATCTCACTAACTTAAACACTGCTTCAGTGTTACTTTTTTAACACTGTGAGTGTTGATTTAACACTGGAGGTTTTACTGTGTAACAGTTGCTCACTGCACAGCACTGATCTCTCCGCTTTACAACAGCACATGAATTGCTACAGAGAGATCTAACACAGGAGTCAAGGGTCAAGAGCCCAACTAAAGCAAACACTGATCTACATGATGGTGGCATCATTTTAACCAATAAAACATCAACATCTGATCCTCTGTGATTCACAGTAACAGCAGGTGTTCATCACTAATGCACAATCATCATTTAATTAGTCTCTCAATTATCTCTTAATTACCTCAACTCGTTGAGGTCTTGGGATTTGACTCGAAACTTGCTTGTGACTTGAAAGGAATGAGTTGGTTCCTCCTCTGGTGAAATCAGCTGCTGAGTTCATGGGTGGAATAAACACATGGCAGGACTTTTACTTTCTGACCCTGGATTTGACACCTCTGGTCATAAATTAATCTATTACTTTTCCTACATAATTTTTTAACAGAAAAAGTGGTAAAATACCTATTTAGGAGTCTTAGACCTTTCCAACGATATATAGTTTGTCATGATTAGATTAGGATTTAATTGTAAAATAGTGAAGTAAAGGTAGGCGTCCCACAGGGTGGACGGTGACAGTTAAGAGGTTAAGGGGTTAAATCAAAAAAATGAATGAAGGAATGATACACAGATTTGTATCCCCTGCTTTTCTATTTCTTCTCTATTTTAGGGCCTACAGTTAAAAACCTGTTTCTGTAGGGGTTAGAATTGCTACATGACACAAATTAAAGAGGATTCAAATATTTAGAAGTTTAAAAATATATAAAGAAAAAATGTCAAGATGCAACAATATTGTTTGGTTAAAAATGTTCTTTAAAATACTGTAAGAAGGTTTGGTGACCGATGGTGCAGGAGTTCTATTGTAACTGCGATTTCAATAAAGATGATGAACTTCAATAGCAATGACTATTGGGCTTATTGAGCTTTGGGCCTCTTCTCAATCCTGACTCTCATTAACTTAAATTAAACAATATCCTCTCTATGAGGAATCAATACCAAAATAAATCCTTAAAATATTGAAAAAAATGAAATAATCAACCTGGTCTCATAAAAATACGTACCTCTGTGCACTTTTTGTGCAACACCGTTTTTACGTACCTTACTGCACGTTTCGCCGCAGTTTCAAAGAGAAATGTCCACTGAGTGGGGCTAAAACACAGGTTCAATACATGAACCCTGGCACATTTTAATTACGTTGATATAGGTACGTATTGCTGTGTTTTTATTATGTTGCTTCAGGTACGTATTGCGGTGGTTCAGAATTCAAATATCCTGGGTCTGTTGCTAAAAGTTAATGCTCTATCATGTTGGAAATATCCCTACACCAAATCCAACCCTAAACCAACCCGATAGTGTTAACAAATGCAAAACTGAAAATGTATTTGTTGATGCAACCGTGCCATTTGAACTTACTTATATGCAGAGGTGGAAAGTCCAATGGCCAAAGAGTAAAAGTCCTGCCATATTTTTGTTCCACCCATGAACTCAGCAGCTGATTTCACCAGAGGAGGAACCAAGTCAGTCCTTTCAAGTCACAAACGAGTCTCGAGTCAAATCCCAAGTCCTCAAAGAGTTAAAGTTAATGAGATAATTAAGTGTCTGATTAAATGATGATTGTGCATTAGTGATGAACACCTGCTGTTATTGAGAATTACAGAGGATCAGATGTTGATGTGTTATTGGTTAAAATTATGCCACCATCATGGAGATCAGTGTTTGCTCCAGTTGGGCTCTTGACCCTCTTAATAACTGAGAGTGGTATGCTTTTAAACAGTTGCAATATTGCTTCACAACAAACATTTGTGCATTTGCACGTTGCTGAATTAAAAGCATGAAGAAGCAAATGAGCTTACACTTTTGGCTTTTAAGTCCCTTGAATGAACGTCATGAAGGTGTTTCTTTCTCTGGTTTGTTGTAGAGTTGTGATGTTCGCGAACGAACCGATTCTTTTGAACGGCTCATAAACATGAACGAATGGAGCCGAGTCGCGGCTGGGGGGGGAGCCGTTCTTTCTGTCGTTCTTTTTTTCCTATGCGTGTTTCACACAGATGCACACAAATTAGCTCCTCCGCGAGACAGAACAGTTATAGGGGGAGGGGCTACTGCCTAACAGCATGATGATAGTTGTGCACGCATCCTTCACTTGAGTACTCCAGTGGAAAAAAATCCTGCGTGCCTCTGTCATTGGGTAGGAGCGGAGTTTAAAAAAAAAAAAAACACGTGCGAGTGCTGAGCTGTTTTGCTCAGAAATTTATTGCAGCCGGCTTTGTTTTTGATGTTTATTTGTGAGTAGGTATTGTATGAATAACATAAGTCAACGTAGCTTTACACATACACACACTTTGTACTAAAGGTAAATCTAAAATAGTGATGTCACTTGTAACACACGGCTCGATACTAGATCCTACAACCTCAAAACCATGGACCAGAAACAGAAGACCTGGATCGACTCACAGAAGCAATTATTAGCAAAGATAATAGTAAAAATTAATAAAATAAAATGAACCACTCAGACAACTGGAATGCAGCTAATTAATGAAAAGGTACGTATATTTCTTTTCTCTTTGTTTGTTGTTTTGCATAAGTTGTATTTTTTCGAAATTGGCAGAATGAAATAAAACAAAATAACAAAACAAATGGTTAACAGTAACACACAGTATTTGAAATAAATAGTGAAATAAACACAAAAACAGTCAACAATTCCCAATGTCAATTTCAGAAATTTGACCTCAGTGTCTCAATTGCAAGTTCAATGTCTCTATTTCAAATTCCCCAAAAATATGAATGTTCATCAAAATTGAATTAATGAGTTCAGTCCATGAAAAGGAAACTTTGTCCTCAAGGAAATCCAGGAAAAAATTGGAAAAGAAAAAAAAACCTGTAATGTGTGCAGTTCTGTCCTACCCACTCAGAAAAACTCTCTCACAACTCTTTTACTCTGTTTCCAGGTACGAAAGATGGGATGGCTCGCCAGTCCAAACCAGGAATACGGATCCACAGCCAGGACAGAATTCAAGATCACAGCAGCAATTCAGAAACTTATCAGAGAGAGAAATCAAACAAGAAACAAAAAAACAAAAAAAAACAAAAAACCCGGCCAAGGAGAAATATAAATCAGAGAACAAAAGGAAAAAAAAAAAAAAGTTTCAAGAAAAAGATTGCCAGATTGATCCTATCACGTTAGTGTTATCTTCTCGTCACATTCAGGTTCACAACGAACTTCTCAAAGCTTAGACACAAATCTACTTCTCACTTTTTAATTATCTATTGCTGGATTATTAAACAGCTATTCTCAAATCATTTTTCTCGGAATCTCTCTCACTCTCACTCATTTCACTTGACGCGATCTTCTGGAAACTTTCAAAAACAAGGGGCGGAGCTAACCTTTCACCTCTCCAATAAGGATTCAGTTCAGGAACCTTTTCTTTCATTTGGAATTATTTATAATAAAATAAATAAATTTACTTCATGTTCTTCTGTATTACTATTAGGTTTTATAGTGATATAAATAAAATAACAATAATTATTAATATTAGTGACCCGAGTTAATGACCTGGGTTACACACTGTCTAAGCAGAGGGATGTTATGCAACCCTATGGAATATAGTCCACACATGACAAATGAGGTAATAATCAATATTTCAGAATAATTCAAACTCAGATATTGGTGTGTGACATCTGAGTTTTAATTATTTGACTACAAATCTCACCTCATCATTCCTCCCAGTGATTATTTCCAGGCTAAACTGCGATGCCCCCAAGCTGGCTTCTTAAAACTGAATAAATATTTAAAAAGAGCCGTTCTTTTGAACGGCTCTTTGAAAGCAACGGATCGCCAAGATCCGGATCCCCTCAAAGAGCCATAAATTCCATCACTAGTTTGTCGAATGATGTTTAGCTATCACAGAACTGCGAAAAAGTCCTATTAAACAAATATCACATCAATGCTTAAATATTGGAAAAAAAAAAAATGTCATTCAGGCTTTTAGACATGAACACTTATCATACGATCCTCAACAATGGTGACAGTAATTATTCATTC
Source organism: Onychostoma macrolepis (assembly GCF_012432095.1). Lineage (NCBI taxonomy): Eukaryota > Metazoa > Chordata > Actinopteri > Cypriniformes > Cyprinidae > Onychostoma > Onychostoma macrolepis. Next base: position 5,031,019 of record NC_081155.1, read on the forward strand.
TGCAGTGCATGATGGGAGTTTTTACTATGGGGTTACCCAGCATTCATTGCAACATGAAGCATTGTTGATTGTCACCATTGTTGAGATTCATATGCTGGTTCTTGATGTCTGTGTGTGTCTAAACGCTACTGGAGCTTAAATGTTTATATACGTTCAATGGTTTAAAATTCATTCAATATAGCTATTAGAGTAACACTTTCATTGCATTCTGCAGTTTCACAGGGTTGGTTATTGAAAATATAAACACATAAGTAAAACAATTTTTATAAACGAAGTTATTTATGTAAACAGGTCAGCCCCGGAAGAATAAGTCATCACATGTCAAACCAGCTAATAATTGCTCACTGCACATCACTGATCTCTCTGCTTTCTAACAGCACATGCACTGACAGAAGTAATCAAGGGTCAAGAGCCCAATTAAAGCAAACACTGATCTCCATGATGGTGTTATCATTTTAACCAATAACACATCAACATCTGATCCTCTGTAATTCTCAGTAACAGCAGGTGTTCATCACTAATGCACAATCATCATTTAATTAGACACTTAATTATTTCATTAACTTTAACTCTTTGAGGACTTGGGATTTGACTCGAGACTCGTTTGTGACTTGAAAGGAATGACTTGGTTCCTCCTCTGGTGAAATCAGCTGCTGAGTTCATGGGAGGAATAAACACATGGCAGGACTTTTACTTTTTGATCCCTGGACTTTACACCTCTGTCTGTAATATATCTGCTTGTTTTACACTCTTTGGCCACCAGGTGGTATTGTGAGCAAATTAAGCCTCCAGAAATTAACCCTTTTGTGAACCAAGCTTAATGCTTCATGAAGCTTCATTTCACCATCACTATTGAGAATTACAGAGGATCAGATGCTGATGATTTACTGGGTAAAATGATGCCACCATCATGTAGATCAGTGTTTGCTTTAGTTGGGCTCTTGACCTTTGACTTCCGTGTTAGGTTTCTCTCTGTAATAATGCATGTGGTCTTTTTAAGCAGCAAGATTAGTCCTCTACAGTGATCAGATAGTCACCATGAGCTGGTTTAATTATATCCAAAACTTTTGTTTCTTTGTTTCATTTATGTGTTTAGCTTTTGCATAATCAACCCTGTAACACTACAGCATGCAAGCGAAGCATTTCTCTAATAGTTACAGTGAGTGAATTTTAAAACTATGTAACGCATACAAACATTTGTACTCCAGTACACACAGACATCAAGAACCAGCAGACAATCAACAAAATGCTTCATGCTGCAATGCATGAAAAACTCCCATCATGCAATGCAGTATGAATAATTAGTCACCACTATTGACGATCATATGATAAATGTTAATGTGTAAAAGCCTAATCCAAAAGGAGTTTTTTTTTTCTCAATAGTGAAGAATTTTGGTGGATTCTGCTTATTATAAATTTTTTTTTAATACTAGTCAAATGTAGCTAACAAACGAAAAAGAAAAACACTAAAATCAGAAACATTTAAACCAAGAACATTCAATCATTCATCCAAAATATGAGCAAATCTGCTACTTCAAGGTTTGATTCATCATTGCTCAAATGTTTGTTGCAAAACAACATTGAAATTGCTTAAAAGCAAACTACTTTGAATTACTGAAAGGCTCAAGAGCCCAACTAAAGCAAACACTGACCACAATTATGGTGGAAATATTTTTTTGTTTTTTTTTTCTTCTTCTTCCAGTTGATTTACCCCAAGGCTGTTGCTGAAGTCAGTTGTAGTTCTTGTGTTTCTCTTTTCTTCAGTGATGTTGATTGTTAACATCAGGTGTTCATTACTAATGATCAATCAACATTTAATTAGACACTTAATTATCTCATTAACTTTAACTCTTTGAGGACTTGGGATTTGACTTGAGGCTTGCTTGTGACTTGAAAGGAATGACTTGGTTCCTCCTCTGGTGAAATCAGCTGCTGAGTTCATAGGTGGAACAAAAATATAGCAGGACTTTTACTTTCTGACCCCTGGATTGTCCGCCTCTGGCTAAATGACTAAATGTAATGCCATGTAAATGTAACACCATCATATAATATATTTAAAAATACATTTAAAATATTTTCCTTGTATGCCTCGTTTGCCTTTCTTCAAAATGATTTAATATTGATTTAATATTGTTTGTTCTTTTATGTAAATTAGGTGTCGTGATCTGGGAGAAGGGTATAACTGCAGCCTGGAGATCTCCAAATGGGGGCAGGAACTCCAAAACGGGGTGGGAGCTCCAAAATAGGGAATGGCTTCTTCCCATTGTCAGACAAGCACATGACACGCATGCGCAATTTTTTCTCCCAATCAACTCCAAGTGGGTATAACTGCAGACCGGAGATCTCCAAAATGGGGCGTGAACTCCAAAAGTGGGCAGAACCTCCAAAATGGGGCGGGGTCTCTTCGCGCAAAGACTTTCACCATTGGCTCTGGCTTCAGCCAATTGTTATTGACTTACATTTCAAAATAACACTTTATAAATTAAACATTGTTTCTAGTTTTATCTAAAATAAAATGTGATATATAAATCAATATTCTCCGTGAGAGCAGAGAACAAAGCTCGTGGCCAGTGGTTTTCGGACCCGAGTTTGAATCTCTCTCCTGCGAGCCGTCCCAGCGCAGCGCACGGGAAGATTTTAATCTTTCGCTTTGTTTTAAGCATCCCAGGGCTTGAAATTCACAGGGTAGGATGGGGTAGTGAAGCTGGGTGTAACTAAAAAGGTGCCATTGTCCGGCGAGGTCCGGTTGGGGAGTTATGAACGTCCCGGCTCGGAGATCTCATATCGCATAATCATATTAACTGCTTATCTCCTGAACTGCAACTTATACACAATACACAAATTGCTTACAGGAACCTTCATGTCATTTTTCAAAACTCTAGACACAAAACTCAAAACAGTCATTATTTGTAATTATTTGAATGGATGGGTTAGAAGGGAAGGGTGGGTGGGAACAAGAAACTGAGACAAACAGTTCAGAGAAGGTCAGGTTTGCATAAGTAGCTGACGGGTAGCGAACTGATTGGTTGAGGCGTGGCCCTGCTCCCGAACTTCGAGAGCAGCCGCTTGCAGTCGGGGGCGTAATTGAAAGCGGAGACGTGAAGTCGGACTCTTTCTGCTCCCGGTAGTGATGCTCTCGCGGTGTTTGCATACTCTTATAACAGATGAAGTGAATAACATGCAATATTTGTCAAATGCACAGACGTTTCAGAAATGTTTTCATGAGCAACAGAAACACTTTGTATGTACTGCTTAATACAGGGCCATCTGTTCAAGAATAAAGTTCAACATAAACATGTAGGCCTACTATTTAAATACCAATAGGCCTTTATCAGTGTTTTTTTTTTTATTATTATTAAATGTGACTCATTATAACATTGTGACTATACAGTAAAAAGTTTTTACTGTTCTAAAAACAGATTTGTGGGCAGTATTTTTTTTTATTATTATGCAAAAATTATACAAAGGTTTGTACAAGCAACTCACAACAAGTACAAAACAAATAAACATTCATAAGAATATGTAAAGTGAAACAATTCATGCCAGGGGTAAAATAACAACAATTTAAAGTAACAAAAAGCTTCATAGGTCTTTCTTGCTTTTTTGTTCTTAATTTCATCTAGTACCATTTGTTTAATCTCTTTTTATAAAATGTTCAAAGTTTGGCTTAGCTTCCATTTTTTCACACAATTGTGATATTTTCCGAGTAAAATAAGATTTGTGAGCTGTTAGAAACACACGTTATTGTTGTCATGTGGTGAATTTGGCCTATCGTGAAACAGCTGTGTCATCATCAGCACTCCTGCAGTCGCTCTGGAGAAACTACAAGGGAGTTTTCCTCAAAACAAGTTTTCCTCCGCTCTGTACAAAATACATTGCTCTCAATGAGCTGGCATCTGAGAGACAAGTCCTAAGGGACCGTCTGCAAAAATAAAGTATTTTTTAAATTTAAAAATAAAGTATTATTTTTATAATAATTGATTTTACACATTTTTAATGATATTTTTATAATGAAAAATAGTTAATAACTTCACTTTAGCCAGAGGTGTAAAGTCCAGGGGTCAGAAAGTAAAAGTCCTGCCATATGTTTATTCCACCCATGAACTCAGCAGCTGATTTCCCCAGAGGAGGAACCAAGTCATTCCTTTCAAGTCACAAGTCTCGAGTCAAATCTCAAGTCCTCAAAGAGTTAAAGTTAATGAGATAATTAAGTGTCTAATTAAATGATGATTGTGCATTAGTGATGAACACCTGCTGTTATTGAGAATCACAGAGGATCAGATGTTGATATTTTATTGGTTAAAATGATATCACCATCATGGAGATCAGTGTTTGCTTTAGTTGGGCTCTTGACCCGTGACTTTTTGTGTTTGATCTTTCTTTGTAACACTGTATGTGGTGTTGTAAAGCAGAGAGATCAGTGCTGGACAGTGAGTAGCTGTTAACTGTAATCATATGACAAAATAGTTATCATGAGCTGGTCTGTTACAACTAAAATGGCTTTTTATATATGTATATGTATATGGTTAGGTTTCGTTTAACTGATTCTGTGAAACTACAGCATGCAAACGAAGTGCTACTCAAATAGTTATAGTGATTTTTTTTATTTTTTTTAAATGTATGTAAAGCATATACAAATTTGAACTCCTGTATGGTTTCGACCAGCAGTTCTCAACCCGCGGCCCATCACAAATCCAAATTCAGCCCACCATGCTGAATGTTACAGTCTACGTGCTGAACATAATTAAAAAATAACTTTCAGTTTTACAATTCATTTTAGTTTTTACATTAATTTAAAAATGTACTAAACAAATATAAGCTAATGTTTTTGTTATGTAAAATAATTTTGTTTTTCATATATTTTCAGACATGAGCAGACCTATGTACTCACGTAATTAATGTTACGCATTTAACAAATGCTTACAAGCGCGCACTTTGGCAGAATTAAATTCAAATAGTTATCAGCAGCCATTAGATCTGTAAAATTGAGCATCAGAATGGACAAATTTGTTAAGGGAGAAAACGAAATGTGGAAAATGCCAGCGAAGGAACGCAAGAATAGTCGGTTTGCCCCGCCACTCATTTGAAGATGTTCAGGCAAAAAGAAACACCCATACGCTACTACGCAGCAATCATCCTTAACTACAGAAATGTGGCAAAACATCTCTGGAGAGAACCTCAGATTATTAAATTCGAAAAATGCTTTCCATATTTGGATCAACATAGGCTAAATTTGTGAACACACACTGTCGCGTGTCAAGTCACGCTTCTGTGCGCATCTTACAGACTGCAACTTACAATCGCAACTTCATTGTGCTGTTACTCCTTTCGAGCACAATTTCACAAAATTGGTCAGCTGCCGACAGCATCAGGTGCTTTATTAATGGTGAGTAGAGTTATTTATTTACTTATTTCAATAAATGTAATCATTTAGATATCATAATATTTAAACCATAAATAATATTATAAATCTAGTTGGTTTATTAATGACATAATATGTAAATGACATGCATGCAGCCCGGTGGAAAAAAAGACACACACAGACATCAAGAACCAGCATATGAATCTAAACAATGGTGACAATCAACAAAATGCTTCATGCTGCTATGTTGTAACACCATAGTAAAAACTCCCATCATGCACTGCAGTATGAATAATTAGCATCACCACTGTTCAGGATCATATGATAAGTGTGCATTTGCTTTTTTTTTTTCTCAATATTGAAGTATTATGGTGGTACTTGTTTTATAGAATTTTTTTTTTTCTCCAGTTTAATGCTGGAATGAGTTAGAAGCCAAAAGTACAAACTAATCTTTTGAAGTCTGACTCAGCAGTGCACAAATATTTACAATAAAATAAAACTGCAATTGTTTAGAAATAAATTTCTTTGAGCTACTAAAAGTCTCAAGAGCTCAACTAAAGCAAACACTGACCACAATTATGGTGGCATTTTGTGTTTTGTTTTTTGGCTGTGGCTCAAGTCATATGTTCTTGTGTTTCTCTTTTCTTCAGTGATGCTGCTTTCTTCAGTCACTTAATTATTTCATTAACTAACTCTTTGAGGATGCTCTGCTATTTCCTCCAACACTTTTGGTCTCGAATCGAAGTACTACATGTCTGCCATCCAGTGGTAGGGAACACAAATGAGATATTACACCATATTAGGAACTACAGTCTATTTAAAAAAAAAAAAAAAAAAAGGTGTTGTATTAAAACCAGCAAGATAGGAGAGTAGTGATGTGTGAACTGAATTTGGTGAAAGTACTGTGTGTTACAGTGAAGTTGTTAACTATTTTGTCCAATAACAGTGAATTTATTGAATATATATATATATATATATAAAAAAATAAAAATAATTCAAAAGCAATTATTTTCTAAATAACTGTTGTAGTATAACAGTGATGTGTGAACTGAATTTGGTGAAAGTGCAGTGTGTTACTGTGAAGTTAACTATTATGTCCAATAAAAGTGAATTTATTGAAAATAAAAATAAATAAATAAATAAATAAATAAAACATAAATCATTCAAAAGCAATTCTTTTCGAAATAACTGTTGTAGTATAACCATCAGGAGAGCAGTGATGTGTGAACTGAATTTGGTGAAAGTACAGTGTGTAACAGTGAAGTTATTAACTATTTTTCAAAATAATAATAATTAAAAAAATCATTAAAAATGTGTAAAAACAATTATTTTCAAAATAAAGTGTTGTAGTATAACCATCAGGAGAGCAGTGATGTGTGAACTGAATTTGGTGACACTACAGTGTGTTACTGTGAAGTTATTGAGTATTTTATTAGTAACATTTTTCTTGTTTCGCACTTTGCAGACGGTCCCTTAGGTCTTGTCTCTCAGACTCCAGCGCTTTGAGATCAATTTATTTTGTACAGAGCGGAGGAAACTTGTTTTGAGGAAAACTCGCTTGTAGCTCACTTTCTGCATCACTACGAAAGAAAAGAGGCGACAATTGTGTAGTAAAACGTTTTGCTCGTGAGTTATTGATCCGGAAAAGTTGAATCTGTGAATATCTTGCCAACTTTGCTGGACTAACTTCAAAGCGTAGACTGAAACTGAAACTACGATCAACTTTGTACATCGTTTATCTCACCGCACAAGTCCTCTGATAAAGGCTACGTTAGTTGTCACAAGGTGTCAGTGCAAACTTGAGTTTAATTACACAAACTTGTATGCTTTCTCAGGTTTTAAACATGCCGTGTTTAAAGAGGAAAGACACATCCCCCCTTTGTCTTTGTTTTAACATATTGCACATGTAACGAAAATGAGAATCGGATCATAGAGTTAGAGTTCATATAAACAGATTGTATTCCCATTTAGACAGTAGCTATTTACTCCAAATAAGCTCGCGTTCTTTAGCTAAACGGCCCTAAACCGTTTCCCATTCATTCTCAATGGTAGTGCTAAACCACTACGGATGCAATATACTTTCGGCCGCTAGCGCTCTCGTGGCGCTCTTCCGCGTTTCGGCACCGCGGGAAGTTTGAATTCGCAGAAGAAGAAAACAGCCTCGGTTGTTTAATTCAACGCATTCTCAGCGCATCTGTCAAAGGTAAGATACTTTATGTGACATCAGTTTACGTTTTGTTACCGTTAATAACCAAACTTTACCCTATCGGGTTTTGTTTACTATAGTTTGTCGTAGGTTGATTGTTTGCACGCCAAATTATGAATGAACATGGCTGTAATTTACGCTTCTGTGTATTGTTTGTCATCATTAACACGTCATCTGTTGATTACAAGCTAAATTATGAATGGGCGTAACCAATTATTCTCATTTTTGTAATGATATTACATGTATTCCACAGTTCAAAAATGTTTTCTGACCATGGTTTTACTATAGTAACCATAATTTAGCCATGGTATTTTAGCAGCAGAGTCACAACAATAAATGTACCACTGTTGTTACTGTATTGGCCATTATATTTACAGTACAGCCATGAAATTGTAAATGAATGTCAGTCTGACAAGAACAGCAGGAGTGTGTGTGTGTGTGTGTGTGTGTGTGTGTGTGTGTGTACCTGTTTTTCTATTCAGGTGGGAACTTAAACCTGAATACACACAGACTCATGGGGACTCGTGTCACGGTGGGGACCTAAATTGAGGTCTCCACGGGTAAACAAGCTAATAAATCACACAGAATTAAGTTTTTTGAAAATCTAAAAATGCCTGTAGCCTCCTGTAAGGGGTAGGTTTAGGTGTGGGGCAATAGAATATACAGTAGAAAAACATTACGCCTATGGAGAGTCCCCACAAGGATAGCAAACCAGACGTGTGTGTGTGTGTGTGTGTGTGTGTGTGTGTACCTGTTTTTCTATTCAGGTGGGAACTTAAACCTGAATACACACAGACTCATGGGGACTCGTGTCACGGTGGGGACCTAAATTGAGGTCTCCACGGGTAAACAAGCTAATAAATCACACAGAATTAAGTTTTTTGAAAATCTAAAAATGCCTGTAGCCTCCTGTAAGGGGTAGGTTTAGGTGTAGGGCAATAGAATATACAGTAGAAAAACATTACGCCTATGGAGAGTCCCCACAAGGATAGCAAACCAGACGTGTGTGTGTGTGTGTGTGTGTCTGTAACAGAATTATTGCTTTTTGTAATATTTCTATTGTGATGTTCTGGTAGAGACCACTGTTTCTACACTGCTGTCATCTTCTCCTGGTACCATGCAGATCCTCAGTCAGATGCAGGTAAATATTGGACACATCAGCTACATCATGCACATAGGGTTTCTGCAGGTTTTTAAGTCTTAAAATGTCTTAATTTACCCGTACACAAATTAATGCCTTAAGAAAGTTTTAAATCAGAGCAGAATGTATTAAATTCATAAAACGTTGGATGCAAAGCAAAAAGTGAATGAATCTCTTCCTCTGTATTTTGTCTTGTTTTCAATACAAATATCAAACATCTTTCAATCAAGATATGTTTATTTCAGATGCAAATATTAATGAAGTCTTGAAAAATATAATGAAACTAAATGAGTTTATTCTTAAAACAATAACAAATATCAGTCTATGAGCTATCAAAACTTCCCTTTAAATTAAGGTTACTTTTTGCCAAATGGCAGATATTAGTTCTTGTTTTAATCACAAAATCACTTCAAACAAGACTTTGTATTTTATGTTATTTTGTTTCTCCAGTAAATGTATTTTATTTAAGAATCTTTAGGCATTTGCACTGAAAAACAAGACAAAAATACACAGTAAAATCCCCAGTGTTAAATCAACACTGCTTCAGAGTGTATTTGGTCCCACTCCAAATAGTGTTAAAGTAACACTGAAGCAGAGTTAAAGCTAATGAGATAATTATGTGATTAATTAAATGATGATTGAGCATTAGTGATGAACAGCTGTTGTTAACAAGCAGAATCACTGAAGAAAATAGAAACACAAGAACTACAACTCACTTCAGCCACAGCCTTTGATAAAATCAACTGAAATAAAAGACATTAAATCTCTGAAGGTCTCAGCAGAGGAGGATTAAACAACTCCACAAACAGCATCACCAGCTCCACTTATTATTGACTTTATTTCTGTCAGATGACTACAGAAGCTCTTATTGAAAATGATCAGAGGTTTAAACATTGATGCTTCATTGGTCAAAAACAATGCCACCATCATGGAGATGAGTGTTTACTTTGGTTAGGCTCTTGACACTTGACTTGCTGTGTTAGTTTTTTCTTTGCAGAGTTGCATATGTTGTTGTAAAGGAGAAAGATCAGTGCTTTACACTGAGCACATAGATGCATCTGTGTGATGAGACAATCATTGTGAACTGGCAAGACTGTATGCTTTTTTTTATTTATTTTGGGTTAACACAACTAACCCACTGATGTTACAGTATGAGAAAACGTTGCATCCAACAGTTATCGGGAATGCTTTTAAAACCATCTGCATAAAATTTTTGAACAACTGTATCGTATAGACAAACACAGACATCAAGAACCAGCATATGAATCTCAACAATGGTGACAATCAACAAAATTCTTCAAGCTGCAATGCATGCTGGGTAACACCATAGTAAAAACTCCCACCATGCACTGCAGTATAAATATTTATTGTCACCACTGTTGAGGATCATATGATAAGTGTTCATGTCTAAAAGCTTGAGCTGAAACTCCTCAACTTTTTGAAATGTTACGGTCCTATATGTTTAATACAGAGCTCAAAATTATTGTAGAAATAGACTTATATATCCAACAACACATGATATTATTTATATATAAGCTTACATATTTTTTTGGCTGCTTTTTAGTTTGATTAATTTAAGTCAATAATCAAAGAGCAAGTAAGAGAAACCACTTTGTGTTGGTTAGTCATGTCTTTGATAAGCAGAAAGTGTAATCTGCTACATCAAGCTTCTGTTTCAGCAATGTTCAAGTGTTTGCAGTGAAACACTATTGCAATTAATTAGAAGCAAAATTATTTAAAAGTTCTACAAGGGTCAAGAGCCCAACTACAGCAAACACCAACCTCCATGATGGTGGCATCATTTTTTTGACCAATAAAACATCATCTAAACCTTAGTTAATTCTCAATAAGATCTTCTGTAGATGTCTGACAGAAATAAAGTGAGTCTGGTTATTAATGAGTGAAGCTGGTGATGCTGTTTGTGGAGTTGTTTAATCATCCTCTGCTGAGATCTTCAGAGATTGAATGTCTTTTATTTCAGTTGATTTTATCAAAGGCTGTGGCTGAAGTCAGTTGTTGTTCTTGTGTTTCTATTTTCTTCAGTGATTCTGCTTGTTAACAGCAGCTGTTCATCACTAATGCTCAATCAGCACTTAATTAATCACTTAATTATCTCATTAGCTTTAACTCTGCTTCAGTGTTACTTTAACACTATTTGGAGTGGGACCAAATACACTCTGAGCAGTGTTGATTTAACAATGGGGATTTTACTGTGTACTAAGGAAAAGCATCACTTTCTTGCAGCATGATCTGAAGCTGCAGTAAAAGATATTTCCATATTCTAGCGTCTGGAGCAGAGTGTTTGAGTGTGTTTTTGTAAAATGAATTAAAAAAAATTATGAATATCTGTTGGAAATTGTATTTTCAAACTCTGAAGTTAATACAACTCATTATGTTTCTCAGACATTTACGTTCTACAAAACATGTTTTTGTTTTTTCTCATTTGTTCCTCAAATTTGCTTTACTTGGTCTTAAAAATGTCTTAACTTAACCTTCATAAAACCTGCAGAAACTCTGTTTTCTTACACATTAAACTGAATATTCAACTTGTTGCAGACACCACTGGTACACTGCCTGTGCCCTCGCTGTTTTCATATCATGGTTCCCATGTGGAGCCTCTATCAGAATCTTCAGAATGCAGAAATTAATTCATTTATTCCCCTCTGTGTAGGAAGTACATATACGCCACCTCTGCCTCTGCTGGCCTCACCTGAGACCCGTACTGGACCTGTGAAGACTGATGGCAGGGTGTTGAGCACAAACATAGCCCATTGACAACTTGCTTAATAAACACCGTGGGAAGAAGCACATCCTCAGGAGCATGCAGCAGTGGTCCACAATTCCTCTACTGATCCAAACAGCATGCTCCATTCGACCACAAAACTGCACATTTCACTGTATGTCAAGCACCTGGCCAAACTACTGAACATCAGTTCTTTATTAAACAACTCCAGAGAAACGCCTTGAAAGCGGGTAGTGAATCAACCAGTGTGCCAGTGGTAACAATGAAGCCTGCGGATGCAAACCCACCAGCACCTGCTCTGACCACACTCCTAACTCATGAGACCATTGAGACAATTGTGTTATGGAGCGGCAGCAGCAACCTGAGGAGAAGACTTGTCTTGCTTGTGGACAGCCAAAGATGGTTCCTCTATCCACTTTTTTCTTAATCAGCAAGGCCCTGTCAGGTACTTCTACTGTTCCACAAAGGTTTTTAATGCTTACAGTGATTAAGAACTAACACACCCCAGAGTTATTTAAGAGTGAACTTGAGGACACAAAGAAATGGGTGCAGGAGAAAGGACAGCAAAAACACAAAAGGCCTGAAATTGAACACGTTAGTCGCTTGTGCAGATTTTGTAAAATGGAGCTGAAGCAGGGTCCAAACAGTCCTCACATACACACAGGCTTTCCTGGCATAGCAGGGAAATATGTTAATTGCCCTGCTGAAGTCTTTTCCATTTACCAACCTCAGGACATGCAGAAAGATGACCTGGAAAGAGTTTAAAGTGTCTGCATTTTACGAGATGGAAAGACAGAGATGTGTGGCAGAAAAAAAAAAGAAATAAATGACATTTCTTGATCTTTTGCCCCTTAGTAATATTTAACTCATGTATATACTGTATATTTTGATTTGTTTATTGTTCAGTGTGAGACTGTTATATGTATATTTTGTCAGAATTCTATTTTTCTTTATACTTTATTATTTTGGATCAGTATTTACTAATCTTAAAAACAACTGAAAATTACAAATTGCTTCACGAGTGCTGTGTTCTTTTTCATAGGACAAATATTTTACAGTTTCTATGGTTTTGGAAACCCTTAATTGATTATTTAACTTAAGTGTGACTTAAATTATTCCATCACTTAATCAATTTTCATTTAGTACTTGAATATTACTTAGTTTGAGTCAAATTTAAATGCCTCTTATTTTCATTTCAAAAGCCATTTAATAGAGACCATTCATGTTTAATATAACCATTATTATATAATTCATGTTTTCATATAACCATGTAATGTATACTATTATTTTACTGTATTTCTTTTAATACTAATCATCTATTCATAATACACAAATTTAAAATACTTTGCAGCTGTAATGTATTGGTAAATTTTATAATTTTGTTTGATAAAAAGACAAAGCTGTGTTTGTGTAATGGTTTAGATCTGCGTGAGTGGGATTCGAACCCCGGTCCAAATAAATACATGAAAAATATCTGATTGGCCGTGACATCATTTCCGCTCTTTGGCTATGGAATTATTTTTGTGTCTTTATTATGCAAACAAAAATTCTGTGTTTGAGAGCAAAAGTAATTATTTTGTAATTTAAAAACTTTTCATCACGAAACCACAAATATTGCTCTCTTTTCTGCCGTGTTTTTTTGCGAGTCTAAAACTTTTGTTTGCGAGTTGAAAAGTTTTGCTTGCGAGTGAAGCTGTGTCTCAGTGGGCGGTCTCTACGCACCAGGATGAAATGCCTATTTCTATTGGCCATTCTCGATTGAAGTGACAGGTTGACCACGCCCACTACGCTTTCCCGCCACTGCCGCCAGTCTGACAGAAGAGCGAGCTTCTATCAGCAATGGCCAGCAACCGCTCGTTTACTGGGTAAGTTAACTAATTTAACATCTTAAACTCAGTGACAAGTGAACTTAATTATTCTTTCTCATGCCGAGCCGGTCTGTTTTGACGTCACGGTGACTGATAATGTATATGTCGTGTGTGAGTGATGTCAACAGAAACGTAATAAGCTAACACTTAACACCATCTTAACACTGTTAAAACCAAAAATACAATATACAAAAATACAATCCAATTTAGCTACTAAATATATTAGCTCACTCCACAATGAATGTTTAACCCTATCCTGGGGGGATACAACATTTGAGAGGCTATGGGAAGAGGCAGGGAAAATTTAGGTCTCTTTTGTGAGTTTCATGTTGAAACGGTGTTTGTTGTGAAGATTTAGATCTGGGCACTTCATTCATACATTCTTTGTTTAGCTCACAGGCAGCATTTAAAAACAACACGACCACCTGTAGTGGGAAATCTACTGACCTTTAGATAAAAGCTTACATATTTCACATATCTTCAATATTTGGAGTTTTTAATATGTTATTAAAACATTAGAATTGTTGCATGGGTTGAAACATACCTTTTGTAACAAAAACTAGTGCTTTTAAAAATTGCTGACACTGTAACATGTGCTAACCAGACAGGATACCATTTTGGAAATATTGCCATGCACACATTGTCACATGACTGAACCTGGGTGTTCATTATATGTCACTTAGGGACTTCCTGCGTTGAAAGTGAGGGATAATGCTTTAAAAAGACCTTGACAGATAATCACCAGTGTTTGTGACACCCGCGTTACCGTGGGTTCTTATTGATCATTCATCTCATGAACTACAACACTACTTTAGTGTTTCCTTTAACATTGTGTGCAGTGTTCACTGAGGATTTTTCTGTGTGTTGAATATATACCACTCCAATAGACGCATTTCGCAGTATTAAGGTTAACGATTAATCAATTAATTGATCGTTAATTTAAACGACGATCGATCATGGAAATGATCGAAAATTGACATCCCTAGTTTAAACTCACTTAAGAATAATAGCTATTTCTTGAGGAAGGACCAACGGCCGGATCATTCAGCTGATTATAGTTTTAGGTGGGCTGAGACAAATGCATCAATGCAATGAAAATTCACCACATTCATTACTGTTACATCTATTATGTAAATGGACAAGACAGACTCGGTAGTACAATAAATTTAATGCATGACATCACTGCTGGTGGGAGGGGCCCCATGTCGTTCTTTGTGGGGCCTCGCAAATGTGTGGTATGCCACTGGGTGGGGGTTTATATCAGTGTATCTCTGAGGGGAACTGACTCTCTTTAGAAAAGTTTAGATGGCCTTTTCTTTTCATCTTGCCTCTAATGCATATTAAAGTTTGTAAGGGCAGCGCTGCTTTGTTTACAGCGGTAACCAAGGAAAAGCTGTAATACCACTGTTCAATAATCACCACCTGCTGTCAGAGAGTGAATTTGCGTCTCATTCGGTCCATCAGCTGTTTTTGTTTTGTGCAGATGTTTTTTGTAGTTTCACAAAGCTAAAGTCAAACCTGTTTATGAGTTGCCTCTAATTTTAAATGGAAAAAGCACAGGTTTGCCTTAGTTTGTTTATATGAAGAGATTTCTTTTATTTGTATTATTCGTTTATTTGATTTGAGATTTGCTTTTATAATTTTTAAATAATTTGTTTTAAATCTCATTTTAAGAAAATTGTATCTGAAATAAGTATTGTGAATCGTATAACATGAATCCTATTGCAGTCTTGAACTCTCTTTATTTTAGTTGGACACCTAAAATGTGTTAACCAACCTAGGCTCATTGAAAATACGTGCCTCTACATTCATTTCTGCAAAACTGAAAAAAAACATACCTATATGTACGATTAACTGCAGTTTCCAGTTGAAATGAACATTAGAGGCAGTAAAACTCTTACAACGTTTATTCGTTTTCACACAAATTATGATTTACAGTTACAGAGGGTAGTCGTGGCCTAATAGATAGAGAATCAGACTTGATGGTCTTGGGTTTGAGTCTCAGGGATTGTAGGTGGAGGGAATGAATAACCGGCGATCTCCTTCAGCTTCAATACCATGATTGAGGTGAGACCCTTGAGCAAGACACCAAACCCCCAGCTGCTGCTTGGGCGTCGCTGCATTATGGCTGCCCACTGCTCCGGGTGTGTCTGTTTGTGCATTTGGATGGGTTAAATTCAGAGCACAGCTTCCGAGTATGGGTCGCCACACTTCACTTTCAGAGTTTTGATTAATAAAAGCTCATTTCCACACAATAACTTGCAGAATATTGAATTGAGGAACTGATTAAACTAAAAAAATAAAATAAAATAGGAAAGAAGGCTACCAGTTTAATTTTTTTAATGAGGAATAACATCTCTGATAGATTCCAATCAGGTTTTAGAGCTGGTCATAGTACAGAATCTGCTCTATTGAGGGTCTCTAATGATATCCTACGAGGTGTTGATTCTGGAAACCGTGTTGTCTTGCTTTTGTTAGATCTTACAGCGGCATTTGATACGGTTGACCATAACATTCTCATTAATCGTCTTAGGGATCAGGTTGGTATTCAGGGTTTAGCCCTGGAATGGTTCTCTTCCTATTTGAAGGATAGGACTTTTTCAGTCAGTTTAGGGGATTATTTTTCTTCCGTTGCCCTCTTGTGTGTGGGGTTCCACAGGGCTCTATACTGGGACCAATTTTGTTTTCCCTTTATATGCTCCCTTTAGGTTCGATTTTTGAGAAATTTGGGATTCAGTATCATCTGTATGCAGATGATTCTCAAATTTATTTACCATTGAAACATAGGCATACAAGTGCTATTCAGTCTCTTCATGCATGTTTGGCCGAAGTTAAGTGCTGGCTTGCGAATAACTTTCTCCAATTAAATGAGGATAAGACCGAGATGATTTTATTTGGAAATAAAGGGTGTGTGGATGATGACTGCCTGGGGTTGTTTCCCGGGAAAAAACTGTCTAGCGTGAGGAACCTTGGTGTCATTTTTGACTCCGAGCTTAAATTTGACCGGCAAATCAATGCTGTCGTTAAGAATAGTTTCTTCCATCTTAGATCAATATCTAAATTGAAATATATCCTTTCTTTTGATGATATGGAGAAGGTTGTTCATGCCTTTGTGTCATCCCGTTTGGACTACTGTAATGTTTTGTATCTGGGTGTGAGTCAGGCTTCTCTCTCCCGTTTGCAGCTCGTTCAGAACTCAGCTGCCAGACTTTTAACGGGTACTAAGAAGAGAGCACATCACTCCGGTGTTAATGAAACTACATTGGTTACCCATACGTTACAGAATTCAATACAAAGCGTTGTTGTATGTTTTTAAGTCTCTGCATGGCCTAGCACCTGAGTATGTTACTGATTTAATCAGCCATTGTCAATCCAGTAGATCTCTGCGATCAAATGATCAATTGTGTCTCATGGTTCCGCGATCCCGCTTAAAATGTAAAGGTGATCGGGCTTTCTCTGTTGCAGCTCCTAGGCTCTGGAATAACCTTCCTTTGTCAGTAAAAACTTGTCATTCATTGGGTGTTTTTCAGAGTGCTCTTAAAACGTATTTGTTTTCTTTAGCATTTGACAATGCTTTGTAAGTTGTGTATGTCATATGTTGCATTGTTTTTATGTTTTTTGTTTTTATTTTCTCTTTTATACCCTCTGTTCAGCACTTTGGTTCCACTTGTGGTGTTGAAAGTGCTCTATAAATAAAGTTGAGTTGAGTTTATTTTAAGAGAATTAGCTCAATTTTGCAGTTTTATTGTAGAGGTGATTTTTAGATTTTAATATGTAAAAAAATTAATTTAGCTCAAAGGGAATAATTTATGATTTTATAGAGAATTTGAACAGAATCACTGTTTTGAGTCGGCAGTGATTCACTGAACGAGTCATATAACATCAACTCTGCACTGGATTTTCAAATCCAAAATATAGTGAAAACACTATTAATAAGCACAGTACACATGAACACACACATTCACACTGTTACGACCCTTCCAGGCTGTTGATCATCTAGGGAGTGAGAAGGGGAACATTTTAACAGTTCCTTTTCCTGTCGTTAGTGACCACTGTGTAGCAATTGAGAATAAGACAAAACCCGAAGCGTCAAGTGAAAACAATAATTTAATTAATATAACGTAAGATGTACACTAATAATTCAGAATCAAATATTAACCCACAAATGAACAACCCCACACTAAATATACCAAAGGAAAAATTAACACAAGTCACAAATAGGTTCTGGGGAGAGCGAAGGAAAACTGGATCGTGCCAAACAAAAGAAAGTAATATAATCAAAACGAGTCTTACTAAATCATTTCAAACTAATCCTAGACTAAAAAGAAAAGATTAAAGGAAAAGTCTTCAACGTCCATGACGTCGTAACTTCCCTACTCTCACTATCAAAACCAAAAATACAAAATGTGGCACAAACCCCTAACCTAGTGTATCTAGACAAAACAAAATTAACCTAAGTGTGCATTATGTATGTCACGTGACATCCTACCTAATCCCTTCGCCTCCAACCAGGTGAGCTCAACTTTGAAAGTTACTCAAAAGAGTTCCAACCTCCCAACTGAGAAGTTTACAAGGGTAGACCCAAAAAGGCAGGATACACATGACAATACAAAATGCTAGAAAACACAAACTCAGAAACAAAGAGAAACAAGCATACAAAAACAGGTCAGATTCAGAACAGGCAGTCAGTCTCCCGCTTTGCAGCCCCATGTCCCTTAAGTAGCGCGTTCACCAGGTGTAGAGCATCAGGCTGTTTGGAAGAACGCGCCCACACAGCAGATCAGCCAATCATGTCCTCAGGAAGGATTGACAGGTCAGGCAGCCAACCAGCACACGGCCTGTTAAAGGGACAGTGCAAGAGAAAAGAAAAATCCCACACAGAAAACAAGCAATAACCAGAGGCGGACAATCCAGGGGTCAGAAAGTAAAAGTCCTGCCATATTTTTGTTCCACCCATGAACTCTGCAGCTGATTTCACCAGAGGAGGAACCAAGTCATTCCTTTCAAGTCACAAGCAAGTCTCAAGTCAAATCCCAAGTCCTCAAAGAGTTAAAGTTAATGAGATAATTAAGTGTCTAATTAAATTATGATTGTGCATTAGTGATGAACACCTGCTATTATTGAGAATCACAGAGGATCAGATGTTGATGTTTTATTGGTTAAAATGATGCCACCATCATGGAGATCAGTGTTTGCTTTAGTTGGGCTCTTGACCCTTTTAGTAAATCAAAGTAATTTGCTTTTAAGCAAGTGCAATATTGTTTCACAACAAACATTTGTGCATTGCTGAATCAAGAACTTGATGTAGCAGTTTAGTTTACTCTTTCTGCTTTTAAATCACTTAAATGAGCATCATGAAGGTGTCTCGCTTTGGTTTATTGAGTGATATTCAGCTATTACTGAATTTCAGGAAAAAAAAAGTCCTACCAAACAAATGCTACTGTAGTGATTACATATGAGGAAGAACAGCATCAGCTCAGGCTTTTAGACATGAACACTTATCATATGATCCTCAACGGTGGTGACAATAATAATTCATACTGCAGTGCATGATGGGAGTTTTTACTATGGTCTTACCCAGCATACATTGCAGCATGAAGAATTTTGTTGGTTGTCACCATTGTTGAGATTCATATTCTGGTTCATTATGTCTGCGTGCGTCTAAATAGCAGAAGAGTTTAAGTGT
This sequence comes from Onychostoma macrolepis, assembly GCF_012432095.1. Taxonomy (NCBI): domain Eukaryota; kingdom Metazoa; phylum Chordata; class Actinopteri; order Cypriniformes; family Cyprinidae; genus Onychostoma; species Onychostoma macrolepis. Next base: position 5,050,025 of record NC_081155.1, read on the forward strand.
TTATATGCATTAAATACAATCGATTTCAAATGAATTCATCATAACTATTAGAACAAGTTCCTTGCACGCTATTTCACAAGATTGATTTTTCAAAATCTAAACATACAACACAAAGAATAAGAAAACAATCAGTACAGCTGTAAAAGCATGGTTTCTCATTGTGCAACCCTGATCTCTTTACTTTACAGCAACACATGTAATGCTGCAAAGAGAGATCTAACACAGGAGTCAAAGGCCAAGAGCCCAACTAAAGCACACACTGATCTCCATGATGGTGGCATCATTTTAACCATTAAAACATTAATATCTGATCCTCTGTGATTCTCAATAATAGCAGGTGTTCATCATTAATGCACAATCATAATTTAATTAGACACTTAATTATCTCATTAACTTTAACTCTTTGAGGACTTGGGATTTGACTTGAGACTTGCTTGTGACTTGAAAGGAATGACTTGGTTCCTCCTCTGGTGAAATCAGCTGCAGAGTTCATGGGTGCAATAAACACATGGCAGGACTTTTACTTTCTGACCCCTGGATTGTCCGCCTCTGGCAATAACCAAAAATACTCAAAACGTCCCAAGGGACGTAACAACACATTCATACAAGTTGCAGAAAGAGAGAAAGTGAGGACAGGATGAGTTTAAGAGAATGAAAATGTGAAATCCCAAGTTTACACACTCTTGCAAAGTATAATTTTGGATGTGATTTCTATAACCAGAATATGATACATTTGACAAAGAATCAATTGGAAGAAACGTTTCAAGCTAAAATTGTCAAACTCATACATACCAAACACGAATAACCCTTAAAGTCATTCAATAGTTATTAAAAAGACATACATAATATGTGCTTAAAACATGATAGTCTAATGTGTGGATTACATACATAATATGGGGTTATGCATAGAAATGTCCTTTTAGGATGATTTTATGTGCATATGAGAAAGAAAGTCTCTGTGTAGTTGTGTGAAGACCAAAAGACATGTTCTTTGGACAAAGGAATTTCAGTCTCAGTCTTTGTCTTGTATGGGTGGGGGAAAAGTCAATCTAAAGAAGCTTGTGATTTCTCTCGTGGAACACATGTGATGGCCATCTCTTTGACCATTAATCTTGATTATTTGCCCCAAATTTGACAATCTCCTTCCTAGGTTGGACTTATCAATAAGTGTTCTTTTGTCTTAATGTTGCAAGTTGTCCTGTGAACGAGGCTTGTTGGTTAGGCTGTGTTCAGACGGTTGGAGCTAGGAATCTGATTTATGACTCTGGAATTTTGGCTCCTCATGTTTCGATGTTCTGATCGAGTCTTAAATTGTCTGATTCGTTCTGATCCTACAGCTGGATATGGAGAGTAAACTTTGAAATTAAATGCTATTTTATGTGTTTTTGAGTGAAGGGAAACATCTATTAATGTTTAATTTTCAGCTATGTTTGACGTCTGAAAGAGTTTCTGTTACATTGAAGTTTACATTGTGCAGTGCAATCATTACCATTGTGCAGAAGAGTAGAGTTTATGGTTATGGATACTACTCCTATAAGGCATTAAGTATTGTTCAATAAGCAGTAACTACTTTCCAGTGTTTCTCAAGTGTTTTCTTATTTCAGCTGTTTGGCTGTACACAGTCTTTTAAATGTGCAAAATAACTCAAAGTCACAGCCTTTTGAGAATCAACTTAAAATCAATTAGCACATTTCACTAATTATATTAAACTCATTGTGTCATAGATTAATTAATTTAAGAGATTTTAACATGATTTATTCAGGTAGATTCCATTAAAAAAACAAGCCTTAAAAACTACTCAAAAATATTGACCCATCAGTTTTAAAATACATCTGAAAGACTTTCAAAAAGTAAATCAGCACTAAAAACTTAAAACTGCATTATCATACAGACATCAAGACTCAGCGTATGAATCTCAACAATGGTGACAATCAACATATTCAGATGAACAGATCCTCTGTGAACATTACAAAACACGCTACTAAAAGTCAAAACAAAATAGCAAAACAAAAGGAAATGGTAAGAATAAAAGTACTAAAAGTACAAAAAATAAAATAAAATACTAAGATAGCTGCATAATTTATTCATGTCGCATTGCATTCTGGGAGCCATGGATGAGTTTTGATTGGTGCTCCCAGAATGCACTGCAGCATGGAGCTTTATGTTGACTGTCACTTATGTTTCTCAAGCCACCATATGCTGATTACATCTTTACTGAAACGTAACAAGCCCTGATGACATTTTCTCTTGGCCGTTTCTTTTTTTTTGCCATAAATAACATGTCTAAACAAACACACAATTATAACAGCTAAAGTAATTGTAATGTTTTAAGTCAAGGGTCAAGAGCCCAACTAAAGCAAACACTGACCTCAATAATGGTAATTCAAACAAAACTAAAACATCAACATCTAAAGTCAGTCTGGGGTGCGTTTCCCAAAAGCATCGTTAGCCAACTATGTTCGCAAGTTCCATCGTTACCAGCATAGTTCAACGATTCGGTGTTTCCCGAAACCATAGTTCAAACGAACGTTCGCAATCAGCGTCACAAACTTACGTGGTTGGAACTGCAGCTCTCGACCTGTGGTTAGAAGCATAGTTTCTTGTTAATAAGATATATGGGCTTAAATAAATATGTTCTTGGGCACAACAAGCAAGCTAACATGCATTACTATCTGTATCTTGCATTCTATCTAAATATAAAATGCATTTTAATTATGTATTTTTGTAAGTGCCATTTTTGAAAAGTGCGCATGTGCATAAATGCCTAAGGGAACACCGGAGTGTGACGTAAGAGGGAACTCGCGATGAATCAAACATCATCAGCTTAAACAAGCCTAAGTTGGTTTTATCTTCTTATCCAGCCAAGTATTTTGGTTGTTTGGGACACTTTTTAGCGTGCCATGCTGGGAGCATGAATCAGCTAAGACCATGGTACTGGGTCAATCTAAATTGTTGTATTGTTTTTTTGTTTTTTTCCCAATAGTGAAATAAAATGGCCACAACCAAAAAAGTGATTTGTGACACACTTGAAGATCTTCTGGAAAAGGAGTTTGAAAAATTCAAATGGGAGCTGTGGAATGGTGTAGCGCCAGACATCAGCCCCATTTCTCGAGGAAAGTTGGAAAAAGCTAAAAGCCATGATGTTGTGGATCTCATGGTGCAGCAGTACGGCCCTTCAGACGCCGGGAAGATTGCAGTCAGAGCACTACACAACATTAATCAAAATGAGCTTGCTGTCCAACTGAAGGGAAAACTTCAGGAAGGTACTAGAAGTTAAACTTCTTGATGATATATTTGTAATTTTTGATTCATACTGTTATGTATTTTGAGTTGATCTCTATGTCTCCGTCAGTTCCAGAAGACGTTTCTGCTGAAGGTGGAGCTTCATCCGGTGCAGCGGCTGCAAACGCTTCAACTGCGGGAGTTAAACAGACCATCTCTAACAGTGGAGGAACCGTAAAGGCCCATGTTCTTCATGGTGGTGTTTTTAACGGTCCAGTGAACTTCAGCTAATGTTCAGGGATCTATCTATCTTATAACAATGATTTTAATGACTAAAATGGAAAGAAACTAAAGCATTTGTTATTTGGTGTTTGATTATTTAGACAGCTCGTAGTTTAATAGGTAAAATCCTCATATTTGAAATGGAAGCTGACTTGTGAATTCTTATTTACTTAGTTTTTATGCTTATTTACCACAGCCACATATATGTTTTATACATTAAACTATATACATTTTTTTTTTACGATTTCAATGTATTTGAGCCTAAAAACAGTCTGAGTAATTTTGAACATCAACTCTCAAGTGGCAGCTTTCTAAAAATGCCTGTTATGTGTGGAATCTGAATGATTAATGACAAAGTTTTTATTTTGAGTTTGTCATTTATGTACTTCCTTGCCACAACATAGGGGGTACCTGAGAAGGGGGGCTGCCAATGTTTGTATAACATATTCATTAAAAACCGCTATAAGCACAGATTCTTCCAGCATCAGCATTGTTCTTGTGATACTGTATCTGTAATCTGCAGCTTGTTACAGTCCGTTTGGGTTTGTATTGTGGGAGTTGTAGTAACAAAATCCCCAGAGATGATATTGGGCACACTCATACGCAGTGGTATCTTGGTCCTTCCCACAGAGCAATTGTTATCTGGCCCAGCTCTGGGCCAAACACGCAGTTACACTCGGCCCACATGCAGCAAAGAATTATGGCCCTTGATTGGCCCAGATCTGGAATACAGACATGAGCCACACATGAGGCATAACTGGGCCAAATCTCAGCCAAATTGTAACTTATAACCAGCCATGAACTGGGCCAGAACAAGTTTTAAAAAAAAGTCTGTGTGTGTCTAAATGAGGCCGTAGTACTAAAGGTTTCGTGCATAAGACGTTTTTAAAACTTTTCAGTAGCAGTTTGTCATCTCATGCAGGGTCATATAGCGACTGTAAACAACACAAAACTAACAAAACACATTTTTAAAAATCAGCCTCTGAATGAGATCAGTGAATTCGACCACAAGATAATGGTTCTATTATCAATCAAAAGCACATAATCACAAACTTCTTAAGCTTTTTTTTTTTTCATTTTTTCTTTTTGCTATAACAAAAGTGCTCTACAAACACAGCTACAGTAGCCAAAAAAAAGCTAAGATTAAAAATCAAGAGTCAAGAGCCCAACTAAAGCAAACCCTGACCGCCACAATGGTGAGGTCAAACGAAACGTTTTCAATAAAACAACTAAACTAAACTAAAACAACTTCTGTAAATTCTCAAATATTTTTTATTGACATATGACAGAAATAAAGTCAGATTGTAATGTGTGAAGCTGGTAATGCTGTTTGTGGAGTTGTTTAATCAGATCTTGAGAGATTTAATGATGTCTTGTATTTCAGTTGAGTTCATCTAAGGCTGTGGCTGAAGTCAGTTGTAGTTCTTGTTTCTCTTTCATTCAGTGATTCTGCTTGTTAACAGCAGGTGTTATCTATAAGGAGAGTAAATATTTAACTGAACTGTATTATTTTGCACAAGAGAGATCTGTTAGTTTAATTTAGTTTTGTGGGTCACCATTGTGGTGGAGAGTAGAGCCTGTGCTTCAGTCAATGATGAGCCACAAACACTGAAAGTCTACTGTTTTATTTAAAGACAGTGATGATCTCTTTGTTAAGGGTTTTAGTACATGCATGTGTGTTATAGCTGATGATAAACTGCAATTATGTGAGTTAAAGTAATGGTTTTACTCTTACAAATTAAGTGTTTGTAATTTTATATTAAGAAATATTCCTTCTCAGTGGACTCAAATTAAATAAGTTAACCGAATGTTTACACACCATCACAACAATTTTACAGCATGCAAGAGTACAGTACAGTTGTAATTATTGATTTACAGAACTTTTGTAAATTTACAGTCTTACTGACAACCAAAATTGCTAGTAAGTTTCTGTCAATTTTACAGCAATTTCTTACAGTCTATTTATCAGTATATGTCTTTTGGTTTCATACATATAATCATGCGATTAATCGCGATTAAAAAATGTAATTGTTGCCCAGCACTATATACATATATATGTGTGTGTGTGTGTTTAAAATATGTTAAAACAGCTTACAGGACTAAATCAGTTACAACCGGCAGGAAGACTGGGGAGTTTTGAGATACATTTTGTGACGTCATTACATATTTGAAGTGGATAGAAAATAGCAGGAAGACTGAAGACGCACACACACACACTAAACTGATAGGAAACAGGCAATAATAAAGAATAAACAAAACCATGGAAACCAGGGGACACATGATGATAGTAAAAATAGACTCTAAACAGGGCATAATAAAGTTGTGTGACTGAATCCCAGTTATCCAAATCATTCCGGTCGATAATCATACAAGTACACAGTATTAGTCAGAGAAGGTGATTAGGTTTATTAAAAAAAACAAAACAATGTACAGCAAGTGAAAATATAGAGAGCATCTCTTCAGGGTGTCCAAAGGCCAAAATAACATACAAAACCAATCTAGAAAGAAAAGGAAGCAAACATTAAATAACCTAATTGAACAATGAAATAAAAATACATTTTATTTCCCTAACTACCTAACGATAAACAAAACCCAAACAAGCCAGCCAAAATAAATAGGCAGGACACCCCTACGCTCCACGTTCTTAAAACAAAATGTTTAGAGCGAATTATTGTGATCAACAGGTTTCACACTTCACTTGAGTTTAACAAATGTGATCATCGGAGGAGGGATCCAGGAGCTCTCAAACCAAACATGACTGAACCAACAATGAGCTCCCCGTTGAATGCCGGGGGCGTCCTTATAGAGATCACGCCTCGTCTGAACCGCCAATGGCTATCATACACCCCATCACTGGACAACCTATCAGAGACCAGGAAGAACGAGCAGGAGGAGAAAGAACACAACACAACACATACCAAAGACAGATCGTAACTCAGGACATACAGTAAACACAGGAAATGAAGCCAGGAACAGATGGAATGTTAATACACACTAAGAGTCCACGGACAAGTTCAACATAAGAGATCAAAAACACAGAGCTACACCATTCTAGTTCATTTCTAATTAGTTAAACTGATGTATTTAGCTGACCTGGTAGCAGTAACACTTTTTGCTTTTACCTTCATGAGGTAAAAGATCAAATGAGAGTCTGATCTTATAAACAAAACAAAAAAATGTTTTATGTGTCATTTGATGTCACATTTGAAAGATAACACAACCTCCATCCTCACAGTCTCAAGTTCAGCGAACAGAGAGAAGAATCAGAGAGAAACTCATCAGTTCCTCAGAAAGGAGGAGGAGAGCAGGATAGCGGCTCTAAATGAAGAAGAGAAAGAGAGGAGAGGGAAGATGAAGAGGAAAAGAGGCTCGCTCTCAGACAGACTGCGGGAGGTGGAGGAGAGGATGAAGGATGATGACGCCACCTTCCTTCAGGTTGGGACGAAAGCAACTTCACAAACTCAAACGTTTCATTATTTTATGACAGTCATTAATCTAGCTGTCTCAATGTGCATCCCACAGAATTATAACAGCATTATGAACAGGTATTGTTTGTTTTCTAAAAGAAAATATTCATGAGTTTATCATGTGTATAACTGTAATATTCTGAGGTGTGCGTGTGTGTGAGTGTGTGTGTGTGTAGTGTAAAATACACACTTTCAGATGCATAACTGAGTTCATAAGCACTTATCGATGTTCCCAAACATCTGGGTAACTATAAGTACCAAGTGTGTGAGAAGATGAAGAACATCTGCTCTTACTGTGAGTGCTGGATGCTGCATTACATTTGAAGCTGGACCTCTTTTTAGTTGTTGTTGTGATAGTGCCTCAATCTATATTATATTCACACTGGTGTTAGGAACCTAGTCAGATTAAGAATGATAATAATAGAACTAATAATAATAATAAAAGACTTGCAGTAGTTTTCCCTATAAAATGAAGACAGGAATATGTTAAGTGTTGTAAATTACAATACTGTAAATAAAATTTAATCATTTTAATTTTAATTTACACAACAAATTACCATACTAATATGCATGTCTTAATTTCTTCACTTCCGAATACTTAGCATTTAATATATAAAATCAAAAGCTTTCATTTTGGAAGAATACTGGTGAAACTTCTGTTCACATGTGAATGTGTAAGTAAAGTGAATCTAGCACATGTTACATTTCCGAATGTGAGGGTGTGTGTGTGTGTGTGTGTGTGTGTGTGCGTGTGTTTGCTCGTAGAAAAGGTGTGTCTTCAGCTGCTTCTTGAAGGATGAGATGGACTCTGGAGGCTCATTTCTCTAAAGAGGAACAGAGAGGCTGAAGGGTTTGGAGAGTGATTTTTTTCTTCTGTTCTCCACAGACCCTGTGATCCTGAACCCAAACACATTTTACAATAATGCAGTCAGACATTTACTGTGCATGCCGGGTTATTTTCTGCCAAATTACTGTGAAAGCAATGCAGTTATTAACCTGGAATTTCACGTAACACATTTTAACTGTGTAGCTAATCAAAGGAGGAAAGTGGTTAAAGGGGTGAACTGAATTAATAAGTATCTTGATTTTTAGTTGTTTTTTAAATAATGCTAAGTCCTCTTGAGGCCCCTTTTAAAGTCTACTGAAGACCCCTGGTTTAGAAAAACTGGACTACAACAGCTGCTGAATGATTGAAACTTGAGCTCAATTTCTCAATTCCAGGATCAATTACTTCTTTTCAAATGCATCTGTTTTGTATATATCCAGGTCATAGGTGTACATGTATGATTATACAGTATTACTGTAAGGATCTTCAGATGACTGGTGTTACACAAATGTATACATAAATGCTCTTTTTTTAACATGCATGCTTTTTATCAACATTTGCATTACCAATGAACTCTGAAATTATAAAGAAAATTGGTCTTGAGCATATTAACACACACACACACACACACACATTTGTTTTAGTGGTTTACGGGGACTCTCCATAGACGTAATAGTTTTTATACTGTAAAAACTGTATGTGCTATTGCCCTACACCAACCCTACACCTAAACCTACCTTTTACAGGAGACTGTCTGCATTTTTAGATTAAAAAAAAACACCATTTAGTATGTTTTTTAAGCCTTGCGATTTACGGGGACATAGGCCACCTCATAAACCACCTTCAAATTGTAATACCTCTGTCATACCCATGTCATTATACAAATTTTGTCCCCGTAAACCACAAAAACCAGTACACACACACACACACACAAACACACACACACACACATATATATATGTGTATATATAGTTTTTAAAAAAGTAGTTTTAGACAGAGTATATCAACTGCAGGGCATGTCATCCTCCAACTTTTCAGTCTCCCATTTCCACAAATTAAAAGCAGCATATATTCTTAATGCATCCAAAAGTTTGATTAAAAACAGCTCAATTTCATAATACAAATCTTTTTTCTTCCTTCTTGGACTGATGTTTTTTTTTTTTTTTTAAGAAATGTGGAAACAACATATCACAGACAGAGGAGGAGGCTTTTTTTGTTTTTTTATCTATAGGAGGTGTAAGGGCAAAAGTGAAACCGGGCGACGGGAGAAAACAGGAAGTGAAGACTGAAACTTTACGATCAGTTTGTAAGTACAACAATAACTTCATTTAAGTCCTTGGATATACATTTGTTTTCACAATGTTTCAGTAACTTCTTTGAGTCTAATTACACAAAGTGTGTGTGTTCACAGTGATGTTGGTTTCAAATGAAAGGTGCCTTTTTTTCATCTTTAACATTACACGTTTGGAACCAACATACAAACCACATCATTTATTCTGACAAATATTTGATCTGAGGCGTTAGTCATTCAAATATGTGAAAACTAAAGTCTAAAAATCTAATCCTGAGATAATGAGCCTCAAAGTTTGATTTCACCTATTAATTTCATTATCATTAAATTTTTAACATGGTCTTATTCAGTCAGTGTTAACCTTTTGAGCGGTACGGTCCCACATGGGATTAGAGCGTTCGGTGACGTCGCATAACTGCCAAATTCAAACTGTGGTTTCGCGCGTTTACTGGCGCTGAGTCACAGAGAGACTTGCACTGCGATTGTCATATTATAGTGTTCTTAACCGCATAATGCATATTTTAGGTTTCAGACATTTAAATACACATAAGTACTAGTAAAACAATACATTTAGAGCTTGTAAAATACACACAGATGTCTATGGAAGCAACAAACAATCCATTCAAATTTAATTTGCCGATGTGTTTTTTTTTTTCATATCAGATACACATAGTGTAAGTAACTATAAAGTTCACTCTATTCTTCTCCAAGTTCACTTACATGTATTTCGGGAGAAATTGATGAATTCAAGTGCTGTAAATCAGACTGACAGGACTCTCTGAACTGCTGCTCATGATCTAAAACTACTACAAGATCTCATGAACTACAAGATCATGTATAAAGGTGTTTAAACGACAAAACACTCTCATTTACGCATATTTGTGAATCGGAATATCAGATTGTCCATGACATGGTAAGCATGTTTGTGAATATGTTAAATAAAAAAGGAAAAACGAAATAAAAGCGATCCATCTGTCACACAGTGTTATTGTGGCCGCGGTGTGTCACGTGACAATCATGACGCGTCGCCATGGAAACAGTAAGGGCAAAAGTTCTAAAATAAGGTCGCCTTAAAAAACTCACTCTGGGGGAATATTTTAAACTCACCACTGAAAAGGTTAAAGATATCAAGTTTGTATTTTCACATAATGTTCTGTACATTATGTAGGACGATTTTATGTAGAAAACAGTAAATTAAAAAAAAAAGGGTCAGGGTGTGCAAGGGATTTCACCTCTTACAACTAAGTAATAAACTCAAAGGCAGTCAGTCATCGGGGTCCAAGCACCAGTAGATCATATGGTTTGGTGATAAAGCTGCTATATCTTTCCACATATTATGAATTTTGAATCTCTACTGATTTGTAGTATGCAAAATACATGCCAGTTCAAAAGGAAATTAGGAAATAAGTAGCAATGCACCCTGATGCAACTTGAAATATACAAAAAATATTAAATATCTTAACCTGATGCTCCTTCTACTGGTCGACTTTAGTATTACAGTCTTGATCTGTCATGCACGAGTAGCATCTGCCTGCAAAACCGGAGGCTGCATTTTCAGGACCGCATTTCTAGGACCCTAGGTTTTTAGTGACAGCGCCACCGACCGAATGAGAGGACCAGCGAAGATGGATGACAGTCAGAGTGTGAGTATCAAATGTGAATACATTTTTATTTGTTTAACATTAAAAACAATTGTGATGCATTTCATTGGAAAGTTAACATAGCCGAAGATATCGTGATTTGCTAAATAGTCTTGAATTCATAGCCGTCATATATTAGCCTCTAATGCTGTAAAATGAATTGTTAGCACATTAATTTAACGAAACTGTTGCATGATAAGCCTGTGTTGACTTATTGACAGCACAATAAACTGTAGCACGTTCGTTGTGGAAAGCTTGTTAATTACTCATTGTTTTTCCATTTTAATTAAGTTAAAATAATCTTAATGTTTTAACTGTCACATGCTCACAGTCAGCCTGTTTAACGTTACCCCACAATACATGTTATGAGTACGTCTCTTCATTTTGACATGGTTTTATAATGTTGTTTGAGACATATGACATTTTAATAGTCAGACATAACAGAGAGGCCATCATAATAATTGACTGTTAAAATACCACGTGTTAGATTGTCATTTACTGTGTACTGTACTCTATATGAAGTGCTTTCAAGGACACAGATCAGGGCAGGCAATAGTATGACAAAGATTAATAAATAAATTTGTTGTTTGTTCAAGAACACAAATAAAAGTCGGGACAATGGTGGGCAGTTCTTCTTTCTTTAATTCTATACTGTGCAATAACTGAATCACGAACTCCATTAACACAGGTGTCTCTCTTTCTTTCTTTGATAATTAACTGGACAACCAAAATCTAACCCAGAGTGGCCAACAAACCCAGAATGGCCAACAGTGCTTATTCCTGAGTTTAGTCTGGGTGTATTCAACACAATACACTACAAAATTGGTCAAGTATTGGAATTGTTTTTACACAATGTGTAAACCCTTTTTAAGCGTTAACAGTATTTCTGATTATGTTCTCCATTTACTGTTTCAGTGAAGTGGAAGAATTGAATAGGGTGCTAGAGAAACAACTGAGAAAAGAGGTGAGAGCATCCAGGTGGTAGGTAGTGCTGCTGCATACATCACAACGTGTGCTTTAAATATTTAAAGTCATGTCAATAATATGTTATTTCTATTCAGATTTCTTGCATCTCTCTCTATTATTTTTTTTCTCAGTTCAGATGGGCTTTATTGACATGAATGTTTCAAGAACCTTTGTTCCCACAACATCAAAATATTTTTTTTCCAAATCTTTGAACAGTATGCAGTAATACTTATGAACATTAATTAATTATTTTTGTATCGTATATGTGTGTGCGCTCTGTGGTAACTAAGATCTTTTAAATATGAAATTTAAAATTAGAGAGTAGAACATGTTCAACTAAATGTTCCTCATTTCATTCACTTCTCTCTTTCTCTCTTAGGAGTCCGTGAAGACGTCGTCCATGAAGTTCTTTCTATGTGGTTCACGTCATGAACAAATTTGTTTTTGTGTGTGTTCAAGTTCAACTGTTGTAATATATTATTTTATAAAATATACACAATCTTAAATCTACCCCAGAGTCATCCTTGACTATACCATGATTCCTTGTTTATTTTATTTGAGTTATAATATTATGCTACTTAGACCCAATGATTACTCAACATTCCTAGGAACCAGGTTTAATTGCAATAAAGAAAGTAGTATTTGGGTGTAATAAAACTTTTAAAAAACTCTAAAATTCTAATGTAGTTAAAACTGGGTGGAAATACTGCCTTAGTTGCACTTTTTTCGGTCCTCCAAAACTAGGGTCCTGGAAATGCGTTCCTGGGACGGCGGTTCTCCGGCTCGGTAGGTGGCGCTGTCACAAAAAACTAGGGTCCTAGAAGTGCGGTCCTACAACTGCGGTCCTGAAAGTGCAGCCTCCGGTATTGCAGACTGATAATATTGTCATGCACAGCTACACTGTAAGAAATTGCTGTAAAATTTACAGTAACTTACTGGCAATTTTGGTTGCCAGTAAGACTGTAAATTCGCAAGAGTACTGTAAATCAATAATTACAATTGTACTGTAAAAATACAGCAAACTCTTGCATGCTGTAAAATTGTTATGATTGTGTGTAAACATTTGGTAAACTTATTTAATTTGATTCTACTCAGAAGGAACATTTCTTAATATAAAACTGCAAACACTTAATTTGTAACAGTAAAGTTACTAAAAACATGACTTTAACTAAAATCGTTGTAGTTTATCATCAGCTATAGCACACATGCATGTGGTAAAGCACTTAACAAAGAGATCATCACTGTATCAGCAACTCTACAGTTACTGTCTTTAAATAAAGCAGCAAAACATCAGTGTTTGTGGCTCATCATTGACTGAAGCACAGGCTCTACTCTCCACCGCAATGGTGATCCACGAAACTACATTAAACTAACAGATCTCTCTTGTGCAAAATAACACAGTTCAGTTAAATATTTACTCTCCTTATAGATAACACCTGCTGTTAACAAGCAGAATCACTGAATGAAAGAGAAACAAGAACTACAACTGACTTCAGCCACAGCCTTAGATGAACTCAACTGAAATACAAGACATCATTAAATCTCTCAAGATCTGATTAAACAACTCCACAAACAGCATTACCAGCTTCACACATTACAATTTGACTTTATTTCTGTCATATGTCTATACAAATAATTTGAGAATTAACAGAAGTTTATTTGTTTTATTGAAAACGTTTCGTTTGACCTCACCATTGTGGCGATCAGGGCTTGCTTTAGTTGGGCTCTTAACCATCAAGTTTTAATCTTAGTTTTTATTTTGGCTGCTGTAACTGTGTTTGTAGAGCACATTTGTTATAGCGTGAAAAGCCAGGAAAATGTGTGGTTACGTGCTTATGATTGATTATTGACAATGATGTTATCGTTATTTAGTGGCTTGATTCACTGATCTCATTCAGAGGTTGATCTTTAAAGACATGGTGTGGATTTTTTTTATTTGTTAGTTTGGTGTTGTTTACAGCTGCTATATGACCCTGAATGAGATGCCAAACTGCTACTGAAAAAAATTAAAAATGTCTTATACACAAAACTTTGAATACTATGGCAGCAATTAGACACACATAGACATCAAGAATCAGTGTATGAATCTCAACAATGGTGACAATCAAAAGCTTAATGTGCAATTCATGCTGGGTACCAGCACAATACAAAACTCACCCATGAATCCCAGCATGCATTGCGGCATGAATAAATTATACCGCTGAATTGTCCACTTATTGTCTTTAATTCTTACTATGTGCTTTTATTTTTTTATTTTTTTGTGTTGAGTTTTAGTAGCATGTTTTGTGATGTTCAGAGTTGATCTGTTTATTTATTTTGTTGATTGTCACCGTTGTTGAGATTCATAGGCTGATTCATGATGTCTGTGTGTGTCTAATTGTTGCCGTAGTACTAAAAGTTTTGAGCATGAGACATTTTTTACATTTTTCAATAGAAGCTTGTCTCATATAGCGATTGTAAACACACACACAAAAAAAAAAAACAGCATCTGAATGAGATCACTGAATCAGGCCACTAGATAATGATTATATCATTATCAATAATCAATGAAAAGCACATAGTCACAAATTTTTCTGGGTTTTCTTGCTATAACAAATGTGCTTTACAAACACAGTTACAACAGCCAGAAAAAAGCTAAGATTAAAATTTGATGGTCAAGAGCCCAACTAAAGCAAACCCTGACCGCCACAATGGTGAGGTCAAACGAAACGTTTTCAATAAAACAACTAAACTTCTGTTAATTCTCAAATAACTTTTATAGACATATGACAGATATAAAGTCAAATTGTAATGTGTGAAGCTGGTAATGCTGTTTGTGGAGTTGTTTAATCAGATCTTGAGAGATTTAATGATGTCTTGTATTTCAGTTGAGTTCATCTAAGGCTGTGGCTGAAGTCAGTTGTAGTTCTTGTTTCTCTTTCATTCAGTGATTCTGCTTGTTAACAGCAGGTGTTATCTATAAGGAGAGTAAATATTTAACTGAACTGTATTATTTTGCACAAGAGAGATCTGTTAGTTTAATGTAGTTTTGTGGGTCACCATTGTGGTGGAGAGTAGAGCCTGTGCTTCAGTCAATGATGAGCCACAAACACTGATGTTCTGCTGCTTTATTTAAAGACAGTAACTGTAGAGTTGCTGATACAGTGATGATCTCTTTGTTAAGTGCTTTACCGCATGCATGTGTGCTATCGCTGATGATAAACTGCAACGATTTGAGTTAAAGTCATGTTTTTAGTAACTTTACTATTATAAATTAAATGTTTGCAGTTTTATATTAAGAAATGTTCCTTCTGAGTAGAATCAAATGAAATAAGTTTACCAAATGTTCACACCATCACAACAATTTTACAGCATGCAAGAGTTTGCTGTATTTTTACAGTACAATTGTAATTATTGATTTACAGTACTCTTGTAAATTTACAGTCTTACTGGCAACCAAAATTGCCAGTAAGTTACTGTAAATTTTACAGCAATTTTTTTACAGTGTAGGGTTGCACTTGTATTTAAAGGTTTTACATAGACCTACACATAGCTGAATAAACACATACGGATTTCACAGTGTGGAGAATACTAATAGCAAATTAAAAGAAATCAATTTCACAATAAGTAGTAGAGAAGTTCGTCTGGGCATGTGTAACACGTGACTGTAGGCCAGTAGGTTCGACTCAGGAAGTGTAAATTAAACAGCTTTGGTCTTGTAGTGAAAATAAGTTGATGATTATTTAAAAAAAAATAAAGTAGTTATTTAACAGTATTCACAATGTCAGTTTGAATATAAGATCACAATAACAGAAAATCAAATCACAACACGTTAGTTATTCATGCACTAATCTGGGTGCAAGCAATAACTATAGGGTTCATAGAATGCAACCTTACAACATCAAAATGTCATATTTAATGAAATTTGAGTTCACAACTTAACTTTTGACATACTTGGTCAACTAAAAACATCAACAATACAACAATTCATGAAATTTGATTCAATAGATTTCATTCAATAAACTCTTCAATACAGTCAGTTTGGTAAATTCAATTAAAAAGATTAGGTTCAACACATTCGATGCAGAAGACTCAGGTCAATAATTTCAAAACTCAACTCAAAACAGTTTGATTTTGAATTTTGATTCAGTGCAAAATAAACAAACAAACAAAAAAAAAATACTTTGTTCAAAAGAGTTCAGATCACTTCAATTCAAAATAATAGGATTCAGTTCAGCCAGTTCATTGGTTTCTGTTTAAATCGATAGATTCACTGGGAAAAAAAATTATTCAATTCCACAGTTCAACTCTGTGGTACAAAAATGTAAGGTAAAAAAAATATATATATTACTTTGAGCGGTCTCTTGAAGAAAAACAAAAACAAGACTTTGTTCCGTTTAAGTAAAACTAGCAGGTAATCAGAATTGTCCTACCTCGCTCCTGGGTTAGTTTGACAGTTTCACTTCAGTCAGCATTCGTCTCGAGTCTCTTCTAATTTAAATGAACTTTGTTCCAACATGAAGAGAGAGAGAAAAAAAATGCCCCTTTTAAGGACTGTGTAATTTTTCTGTGAAACAAAAGTTAAATGTGTCCAGAATATTTATCATAGTTTTAGTGAAAGCGACATAAATTATAAACTAAGTATGAAAAAAGTTTTCATGTTATTAGATTTTTAACAAAAATTCTGGCAAAGCAGTTTGCTTTACATTTACAGCAAAATCAGAGTACAGGCAGTTTTAGCTTAAAATTAAAAACAATATAATCAATAATTATGAAATACAATTATGAATTATAGACTATTTGAAATATATTATTAGCTGATGCAAACTAGCAAGCTAACTAGCTACCTGATGCTAACTTGAGGTAATTTTTAAATATAAAGTCCAAATATTTTTATCTCATTATCATTATCACACAATATGAACATATGGGACTCATATACATGTTATTGTATCAGTATGTCATTGCTAAAGAACTGAGCTTGCGTTTTCTCTCACTCGAATATCAGTAAATGTGCACTCATCAAAATCCAGAGAAAGAAACACATAGATGTGTTTATGCTGTAGCTCATCTCGTAAATCTCGAGAAGAAAATGCAAAAATGGCAGGATTTCTACTTAGACTTAACGTGATTGGACGATTACAGCAATGTCAGTCAGTTTACTGACATGCATTTAAATTGGATTTTAGAATTTTTCTCACACTATTTACTCAATTCTGATTAGTTTATTTCTTTAACAAACTGTTTAATTATTTCATTATTTATAATTAATTTGCTAAATTATACACTAAATTATAGGGTTACATGTGATTGCATTGTAGACTTCTTTTTTTTTTTGGATAAAGTATTCCATACATTATCAGAGCTTGGTAGACAGATATTTAAAATGTAGCCCTGATTAAAAATTCATCCCATCCAGGTTAAAGCTGCAGATTGTGCAGAATTGCCTAAAAGGTGATAAATGGATCCAGACAGAATGACTGCATAAAGCACACAGACATATCCTTGAGGAGCTCTTTAGGAATAAATAAAATAATCAAATGTGTTCTGTTGAATGTTCACATAGCCTACTTGTTCTGTTTTATTGTCGACTTGTCAGGTGTTGAAATAATCAGTATGAATGGGTGTCTCTTATTTTGTCACACTGAAGGTGGCAACCCTATTCTCAGTCAATGAGGTTTATAAATGAAATGACAATATACTGATTCCCCTGCTAGCACCTCATAAACAATTTAAACTGTGCTGGTTATATTCGCTCACCCAGCTGAGTCTGCACTGAGGCTGATCAAGTATTGTTATATTTTACCTATATAGTGAAACAAAATGGCTACAACCAAAACAGTGATTTTTGATGCACTTCAGGAGCTACTGGAAGCAGAGTTCAAAGAATTCAAATGGCATCTGTCAAATAGTGGGACACAAGACTCTATTCCTCGTGGAAAGCTGGAGAACACTAATCGCCATGAGCTTGTGACTCTCATGGTGCAGCAGTACAAAGTTTCAGACGCCGGGAAGATCGCAGTCCGAACGCTATGCAAAATTAAGCTAAATGAGCTTGCTGATCAACTGAAGGGACAACTTCCGGAAGGTACTTTTTGACACTTTTTAAAAATCTGCATCTATGAATATTTGATTTAAACTGATTTAAACTGTCTCTCCATCAGTTTCAGAGGAGGTTTCTGCTGAAGGTGGAGCTTCATCCGGTGCAGCGGCTGCAAACGCTTCAACTGCAGGTGTTAAAGTTACCATAAACTCCAGTGGAGGAACCGTAAAGGCCCCTGTTATTCACGGTGGTGTGTTTAACGGCCCAATGAACTTCAGCTAATGCTCAAGCACCTGTCTTATCTTAAACAATGATTTTAGTACACAGTAAAACCCCCAGTGTTAAATCAACACTCCCAGTGTATATATAATCCACACTCAGAGTGTTAAAAAAGTAACACTGAAGCAGTGTTAAAGTTAATTAGTTTAGTAATTGAGTGATGATTGAGCATTAATGAAGAACACCTGCTGTTAACAAACTGAACCATTGAAAAAAAGAGATGAGACGAGCAGAAAAACAAGATCTACAACTGACTTCAGCCACGGCCTTAGATGAAATCAACACAAGATAAAAGAAGACATTAAATCTCTCAAGATCTCAGCAGAGGATGATTAAACAACTCCACAAACATCATCATCAGCTTCACACGTTACTAACCAGACTGACTTTAGATGTTGATGTTTTAGTTTTGTTTGAATTACCATTATCGAGGTCAGTGTTTGCTTTAGTTGGGCTCTTGACCCTTGACTTAAAACTTTACAGTTACTTTGGCCGCCATAACTCCGTGTTTGTTTAGACATGTTAGTTATGGCAAAAAGAAGCCAAGAGAAAATGTGATCAGTAGTTTGTTACGTTTATAAAGACGCAATCAGCGTATAGTGGCTTGAGTAACTGAATTACTTTGGAGTATAAGCACTGATAGATTTATTAGCTAACTTTGTTATTGAGATTATATAAATAACGACCTGAAAGACTTTTGAAACTTATTCTGCACTGAAAGTGCACTTTTCTTCATCACACAGACTTCAAGAATCAGCATATGAATCTCAATAATGGTGACAATCAACATAAAGCTCCATTTTACAGTGCATTCTGGGAGCACCAATCAAAACTAATCCATGGCTCCCAGCATGCAATGCGACATGAATAAATTATGCAGTTGTCTTAGTATTTTCTTTTATTCTTACCATTTCCTTTTGTTTTGCTATTTTGTTGTGACTTTTAGTAGCTTGTTTTGTAATGTTCACAGATGATCTGTTTATCTGAATATGTTGATTGTCACCATTGTTGAGATTCATACGCTGATTCTTGATGCCTGTATGATAATGCAATTTTAACTTTTCAGTGCCGATTTACTTCCAAAAGTCTTTCAGATTAATCTTAAAACTGATCGATCAAGCTTTATATTTTATGTGAACAAAATAAATTTTAATCACTTAAATACATTTTAATGACAATGCTCTGCATGAAATCAGTTATGTACATCACTAAATGCTGGTGATTTATTTATAGAAGTCAAACCATCAACACCTGATTGCCAAAACTAACATGTCTAAACAAACACGCAGTTATGGCAGCCAAAGTAACTGTAAAGTTTTAAGTCCAGGGACAAGAGCCCAACTAAAGCAAACACTGACCTCGATAATGGTAATTCAAACAAAACTAAAACATCAACATCTAAAGTCAGTCTGGTTAGTAACATGTGAAGCTGGTGATGCTGTTTGTGGAGTTGTTTAATCATCCTCTGCTGAGATCTTGAGAGATTTAATGTCTTCTTTTATCTTGTGTTGATTTCATCTAAGGCCGTGGCTGAAGTCAGTTGTAGATCTTGTTTTTCTGCTCGTTTCGTCTCTTTTTTTCAATGGTTCAGTTTGTTAACAGCAGGTGTTCTTCATTAATGCTCAATCATCACTCAATTACTAAACTAATTATCTCACTAACTTTAACACTGCTTCAGTGTTACTTTTTTAACACTATGAGTGTGGATTATATATACACTGGGAGTGTTGATTTAACACTGGAGGTTTTACTGTGAGTCTTTGCTCTTGCAAATTCCACTGTGTAAATAGTGAATTTGCCATGGCGCGAGCACAGCTGGCTCTTAAAGGGAATGGGAGATGAGACTCTGATTGGTTTATTCCACGTTATGCCCAAAACACACCCATGACTCATTAAGAGAATAGGGACAATCCTTTTAGACCAAGCTCTGGGCGCGCAGACTGTTTTTCCCGTTGTTAAACTAGCAAAAGTGGATTCAGACATGCCCTAAGTGCACCTGAACCGTGCACTTCAGACTATGCCCTTAGATCGTTTAAGTAGGGCCCTAAATGTCTACAAGTTATGATCCCCAACATTTCAGTAATTTTAGGCAGAAGTCACAACAATTCTTGTGCTTTTTATCTGTTCTAGATGACGACATCTTGCAAAAATTTCTGGAAAGTCACAAAGACAACATTAAGGTCAAAACAGCTCGTGTGTTTGAGGGCAAAAAAGAAAACAAAACACACCTCACCAAAGTGTACACTGAACTCTTCATCACTGAAGGGGACATTACAGATGTCTATGATGAACATGAGGTTCTGAAGATTGACCGAGCTTTGAAAGCTCCCAAATTTGAGGACACACCAATCAACTGCAATGACATATTCTGTTTACTGAAGCAAAAAGAGGAGGGAAACATTGTGCTGACCAAAGGCATCGCTGGCATCGGGAAGACATTCTCCTTGCACAAGTTCCTCCTGGACTGGGCCGAAGGAAAAGCCAATCGGCATGTGGACTGTGTGTTTCTACTGCCATTCAGAGAAATTAACTTGATTAAAGATGATACAGAGATCAGTCTCCATGAGCTTCTGTTGGAATTTTATCCTGATTTGAAAGATGTGGAAAACACCAAGTTTTATAAAAAATGCAAACTGGCATTTATCTTTGATGGACTTGATGAGAGTCGCCTGGAATTGGATTTTGACTATAAACTAGTAAAATATGTCAATGCGCGGTCATCTGTTGATGTTTTATTTACAAGCCTCATTAAAGGAAAACTGCTTCCGTCAGCTCTCGTCTGGGTGACGTCACGACCAGCAGCGGCCAATCTGATCCCTCCTAAGTATGTAGGATTGTTTACGGAGGTGCGTGGATTCACCGATCAGCAGAAGGAGGAGTATTTTAGAAAACGGATCGTAGATGAAGCTCAAGCCTCCAGAATAATCTCGCACATCAGGACGTCTCGTAGTCTCTACATCATGTGCCACATCCCCGTCTTCTGCTGGATCACGGCCACTGTTCTTCAGGATATTCTTATCAAAAATGACGGGCAGGACATTCCTTCGACCCTCACCGAAATGTACATCCACTTCCTTCTGATACAGATGAACATGAAGAACCAGAAGTATGAGAAGAAACAGGAAAGAGATTGCACAAAACTTTTGAGTTCAAACAAAGACATGATCTCCAAGTTGGCTAAACTTGCATTCGAACAACTGAAGAAGGAAAATGTCATGTTCTATGAGAAGGATCTGAAAGCGTGTGGCATTGATGCAAACGAGGAGTCCACAGGATTGTGCACTGAAATCTTCAAGAAAGTCTATGGTGTGCAGGAGAGGAAGGTGTATTACTTTATACATTTGAGTGTGCAGGAGTTTCTTGCCGCGTTGCATGTGTTCCTCTGCTATTTGAAGCTGGACATGGATGAGCTGAAGTTCTTCCTGGAGAATTCACGTCCTAATAAGAAAGAACTGCTGTACGTTCTGCTGAGGAAGGCGATCGATAAAGCGAAGGAGAGTGACCGAGGACATTTCGATCTCTTTTTGCGCTTCTTGCTGGGCATTTCTCTCGAGTCCAATCAGAAACTCCTCATCGGCTTGCTGGACGAAACGCTTGACAGTAAAAACTGCATCAATAAAACCATCCAGTACATCAAGCAACTGCAAAACAATGACAAGTGCCCAGATAAATCCATCAACCACTTCTTCTGCATCCTGGAGCTGCAGGACAGAACCCTGTACCAACAAATCATGAAATATCTGAGGTCAGAGAGCGGTCAGCCGAAAGCAGTGTCCAACTCCAACTGCTCAGCGCTGGTCTATGTGCTCCTGATGTCAGGCGAGGTGCTGGATGACTTCAGCCCGAAGATGTTCAACACAACATATGCAGGATGCAGGAGACTGGTCCCAGCCGTGAGATGCTGCAGAAAAGCCTTGTAAGTATGAAAACTCTGATTTTTAACCCTCTTTTTTCTGTTTTAAAAATGCCAAAAATTTCTCTTTTTTTACAGCATATTCTGTTTTACTTTTTCAAAATGTAATTAACATATTCTGTTTTGTTTTTCAACATATTCTGTTTGTTTGTTTTTTCAATTTGTGTTTCTGTTTTGATTTTTCATGATTACATTCTAATTCTATTTGAGTGATTAAAAAAAATAATTTTTAATCTATTGAATAAATAAAACACATGCAATATCTGTTCCATTCCTACTGAAACATGGAAGGTGCCCTCATGCAGAAACTCCACATATGCCTCACAGAAATAATAGAACTGATGATGCTCCAGGGAAAACCCTAATATGGGCAAAAGCATCCAGCTATCACTGTAGCTGAGTAAAAAGAATATAGAAATGTTTTGAATGATGAAACATAAAGACAATATACACTCGACTGCGACAATATATGGTTTATCTGTGTTCTTCAAGCCATGGGTAATTTCATAATCATTAAGTATATTTGAAATTCATTGCTAATTGAAATATCCTTTTTACAGTATAGAACATATTTTCTGCTTCATTCTGTGATAAGAAGCCACATCAGATCACAAAAGAATGTATGTGACAAATGTTGTGGAGTAAAAACATGTTAATGTTCTCTTTTGTTGGACAACAGGTTTAGAAATGCTTCTCATTGCAAATCATTACAAGGGAAGTTTAACTTTAGGCATTTCAATTCAGGCACATTTAATGTAGCTAGCTAACGGTAGGCTACCTGCTGCCTTCAGAGCATATAGAATTGCTGCATTCACATGCACCTCAGATGATCACATTTCCCGAGTTGTGCAAGTCGAAATGTGAAAACAACATGGACACTAACGTTACTACACAGATATGTTGGATTTGTATCATCAGAGCTTTCCGACTTCAGTCGGAAAATAATTTTTCCAATTATTCTGACACAAAGTAAATGCAGTATAATTTAACTAGCAATCACGTGCAGTGATGATGCTTCCTACGTCCGTTTTGAAGGGGCAAATATTTCAGTCGACAGCTCAGGCATTAGTGGCACCGAAATGAGGTACCAAAATCTGCGTTCTGATTTGAACCCTAGTGATGGTGCAGAAACGCAGTGTGAGCCATTGTGTATTTTTTTTTTTTTTTTTAATTTACAAAATGTTGTGAAGTGTAGTATTTAAATACATAGTTTTCAAGATTTTCTAAGTTTAGGTTTGTTGTGTTACATTTCTAAAAAGATGCAGCTTTTCTCTGTTGTTTAAATAATGTACAGGTATGATACTGTAAACTCTTCATGACTCGCAAATATTTAAGCTTTTTGTACAGTTCCAACATTTTTGTGCAGTGTATTATATAATTTTTTTTATTTAGCTTTATTTGGATCTATTTATTAAAACGGTGTAGAGGTAAACTCTTCATGACTAGCTAACATCTTGCCATCTTTACAGGTTTTCAGACTGTGGACTGACACAACAGTGCTGTGAAACAGTGGCTATGGCTCTTCAGCTAGAGGACTGTCCTCTGATCGAACTAGACCTGAGTCACAATTACAGCATCGAGGCGGGAGTGAAGGCACTTTCTGCTGGACTGAAGAGCCCACAATGTCATCTGGAGACACTCAGGTCATTACCGTTTCCTTTTCAATGTGAACATGTAGCTTGAAATGTAATGCTGATATTGTACTCGTTCAGGTTTTCCTGGTGTCATTTCGGCCAGGAGAGCTGTATGGAGCTGGTCTTTGCTCTCAAAAATATCTCACATCATCTAAGAGAGATTGACATGTGCAGCAATGACCTACAGGACTTTGGACTCCATAAGCTCCTAGATGGGATGGAAAATACAGAGAGAAAACTTCAGGTTCTGAGGAAAGTATTGATGATATTTAGCATTAACACACTGTATGAGGCAGATGACTGATAAAAGACAGTTATGAAATGTTTTCCTGCAGGTTGAGCTGGTGTAACCTCACTGCAAAGAGTTGTGAGCACCTTTCCTCGATTCTCAGCTCAGATTGGCCCCTGAGAGAGCTGGATCTCAGTAACAATGACCTGCAGGTTTCTGGTGTGAAGCTGCTTTCTGATGGACTTAAGAGTCCAAACTGTCAGCTGGAGATACTGAGGTAAAACTAAGAGCTTTAGTTTAATTCTTTGACAAATACATTGTTTCTCATTTGTTTTGTCAATCTGTAGGTTGTCTGGGTGTATGGTGACAGAGAAAGGCTGTGGTTATTTGTCTTCAGCTCTGAGTTCAAACCCCTCACACCTGAGAGAGCTGGATCTGAGCTACAATCACCCAGGACAATCAGGAGTCCAGCTGCTCAAACACAAACTGGAGGATCCAAACTGCTCACTGAAGATACTCAAGTATGTATTGTGGGTCATTGATGTGACATTCATTTTTTGAATGGTTTTGTATATACAGACAATTACTTATAGACTCACATATTATGATTCAGTGTCTGAATTTTTAAATTTGTCACTATTTTTGTGGTCCTTATGTTAAAGAAGAATGGCTCAATAAAAAGCTTATTTTTTAATAAAAATCTATCTGTAGAGCTGTTTTGAATTAACACAAAACATTAGTCGTAAAGTCAATGTTGTTGAAGCGTCATACATTAAGCAATTATACATTTGTGCAGATACTTTATACATTTATTCAGTTCATTCATTCCCAGTGATGGGAATAACGGCGTTATTTTTTTCAGTAACGAGTAATCAAACGAATTACTGTTTCCCCCGTTACAACGTTGTTACCGTTACTGACAATAAAATGTGGCATTACTATATTATATTATTAGAATTACATTTTTGAGTTCATCTGAATGGATGCAAAGTGTAGCTGTATTTGACGTACCATAAACTCTAGTGTAAAGGCGCACAGCTCGCCGTCGCTTTCTTTCACATACACGCATGCAAAGAAAGATACAGAGCAAGAGTCTTTCATAACATGCAGAATTGACGCTACATGTAAACGATATTCTTTGTTGTATTTCCCTGTCAAAATAATGGAGTTCCTTTGGAATTCTTCAGCTTTTAAGAACTGCCAGTTTCTCTTGTAGTGGGCGGAACTAATGCGCAAATGACAATCTCATTGGCTGGCGCTCACCTATTATGGCTCTGCTATTATCGTCCCTGTTTTGATTTCAGCAAATCAATTCGAGCGAACGCAGACAACGTGGTTAATATTCATGAACCCAGCAGCTCATTAATCCTTAGTGCATTTATATTGATGCCAAATATGCAATCATACTTGGTTATTCTAATTACTAAAGTTCTATCATCATATGATATTAAATTATCATAATATTATATTATAATGCTTGACTGACTGATACTAAGTGTCAGTAGATAAATAGTGTAGATTAATGTACAATGTTTTATAATAATAATTTATTCTTTTTAGTGTCCATTTCATTAATTTAACATATTTAATATTGGGGGCATCCAAAGTTATTTGACATTTGAACGTTTAAAAAAAAAAAGTAATGCAATAGTTACTTTCCCTAGTAATTAGTTACTTTTATAATGATGAAACTCAGTTACTAACTCAGTTACTATTTGTGAGAAGTAACTAGTAGTAACTAGTAACTATAAATAATTACTTTTTAAAAGTAACGTGCCCAACACTGTTCATTCCCTGTAAATCAAACTCATGACCTTTTGTTATTATTTGCTTTCATTCTCATAACCTTTT
Source organism: Onychostoma macrolepis (assembly GCF_012432095.1). Classification (NCBI taxonomy): domain Eukaryota; kingdom Metazoa; phylum Chordata; class Actinopteri; order Cypriniformes; family Cyprinidae; genus Onychostoma; species Onychostoma macrolepis. Next base: position 5,075,647 of record NC_081155.1, read on the forward strand.
CTAACTTTTCTCTTCTCTTCATTGATTTCTACAGAACTGAGCCTATGGGTGAACACTTCATCAAAGCAGGGAAAAGGAAGTGTAAGTTTTTCATTCTCCATCTCTCTATGGCTCTCTCTGAGGCACTAATGGATGTGTTTTCTGTCTCACAGATGCCTGCGATCTCACGCTGGATCCAAACACAGCTCACGTTCAGTTGTGTCTCTCTAATGGAGACAGAACAGCGGCATATGTAATGCAGAAGCAGCCGTATCCAGATCACCCAGAGAGATTTGAATCTTTCCGACAAGTGCTGTCTAGAGAGATCCTGTCTGGTCGTTGTTACTGGGAGGCCGAATGGACGGGTCAAGAGGGGACGGTCGGGGTGACACACGAAAACATCCTGAGGAAAAGTGATGATCTTTGTATAGTAGAGGCCACCGGTCAGCTTGGAAACAATGATGTGTCATGGACAATTACCTTTGCATCTTTTCCATATGTTTCTCATGCTGGAGAAGACATTAAGATAAAGGCTCCATCCTCTTGTTCATTTAAAAGAGTGGGTGTGTATGTGGACACGACGGCTGGCGTTTTGTCCTTCTACAGCGTCTCTGACACACTCACACACTTGTACACCTTCCTCACGACTTTTAAAGATCCTCACTATGCAGCATTCAAGGTGGACAGTGACTCTGTGTCCTTTTGTCAGATGTAACCTGAAAGCCTCTTTATCTTACCATTTATGTACACATTTATTGCCATCTTGTTTTGCTCTGTGTGACAACATAAAATAAAATTTTTGTTATGACATTTTCCCTGAGCTTAACCCTTTGATGCACAACATGGGACCCAATTTTTTTTCTATATCTTTGCAAGAAAATATTTTTAATAATTCAGAATTCCAGGAATTCCTCAATTAATTCGTTTTTGATCATCACATACAGTGTTAGGTGTAACGCGTTACTAAGTTACTGTTCATTTTTAGGTAATTTAATTACAGTTACTTATAAAGTACTTGCGTTACATGCAGTAAATAATTTAAACAGTTCTAAAATCAATATTGAATTTGAAATCTAAATTTACCATCTAAAGATAAAATTGAATGCAGTGTCTTTAACCCTCTGTGCGCCAGCGCGTTCACTTTCAGTTTTTCCTGATTCACGGAGAAACCTCAAATACTCAGATACAGATAAGACTAAAATCAATCGAATCTAAAAAGGGCCTGCTTTTATTTGTGTACACTGACAATAACAGCATTTTGCAAAATAAACAAAACAAACAGGGTGCACTTTCTGCCATCTAGGTCTCCGTGAGCAACTTTCTACACGTCACAAATTCAGCGAATATTTGACACAGAGACATGAGAAATATGTCTATAGAAAGCTTGTGTGTCTACTTTTAAATGAACGAATTCAAATAAAAAATGAATATTCTCTGATTATGTAATTCATATGAAACTAAAGTGAGGTACAGTCTTTCCCGTATATGATGATTGGGGTGGAGATGGCGTAGCGCAAAAAAAAAAAAAAACTTAGCGTGTGTTTATGTGCAGCCTACAGTTTTCTTAAGCCGCTCCAGCTGAGTTTCTGACCACCGCCCACTCCCGCAACGTGTGTGTCCCACTCCCACAAACATTCTAATATTGTATATAATTTTCGCGTTATTAATATGTGGGGTATTGAAATCACACATGAATGAGCGCTGGCAGTTCACTTTCACTTTCGATTTCGCGATCACGCACAATCTGTGTAAAGTGAGCACATCTTTAGAGTGCGTGCATAATTATTAGGCACGTTGATATTCTGATCATATTTTTTTCCAAGCACACTTTATCAATACCAAACCACATCAATCTTAATAACTACTATTAATTTTGTATTTAATCATTTATAAGTGATATATAATTGTCCATGAAGGCTGGAAGTGAAAAACTCCTTATATTCATGTGTACAGAATTATTAGGCACGTTTTCTTTTACAGATAAAATGAGCCAAAAAAGAGATTTAACTGAAAAGTCAAAAATGATTAAATACCCAATGAGAAATATTCAAAACTAATGCAATACAGAAATTGCAAAGTTAAGACATGACCATTGGTCAGCGGGGTCAGACAAAAACAGGTGGGGAAGAAAAGACTGCAAAATAATTAAGAATTAAGGAGAAGAACTTCCTGGAGTCTCCAGAATTACAAGGTTTCAGGTTCTCAGAGACTTTGCTTGAGTAAAAAATCCTAAAAAATGACCCTCACTTAATAAGAATAACATGCTGAAGTGTTGTGAAATACATGAAGACTAATTTTTAATAGGCTTTATAGATGGATAAGTTGAGAGCGACTCTTGAATAACCAGCACCACGTCCTCTTGCACCACTGTTTGAAGAATTTATCTTCCAGAATAGCAGTAAGTTTTAGGAGCTCATTTTTAGTCAATCTCTGCAGGACAGACTTTTCAGGCTAGGAGATGGACTAAAACTGAACTCCCAAAACTTACTGCGACATGGAGCTAAGGAGAAAATGTAGAAATTGAAAAATAAGAAAAACAGCTTAGTGAAAAGCGTGTACAGTTTAACCTCTTAACTGTCACCGTCCACCCTGTGGGACGCCTACCTTTACTTCACTATTTTACAATTAAATCCTAATCTAATCATGACAAACTATATATCGTTGGAAAGGTCTAAGACTCCTAAATAGGTAATTTACCACTTTTTCTGTTAAAAAATTATGTAGGAAAAGTAATAGATTAATTTATGACCAGAGGTGTCAAATCCAGGGTCAGAAAGTAAAAGTCCTGCCATGTGTTTATTCCACCCATGAACTCAGCAGCTGATTTCACCAGAGGAGGAACCAACTCATTCCTTTCAAGTCACAAGCAAGTTTCGAGTCAAATCCCAAGACCTCAACGAGTTGAGGTAATTAAGAGATAATTGAGAGACTAATTAAATGTTGATTGTGCATTAGTGATGAACACCTGCTGTTATTGAGAATTACAGAGGATCAGATGTTGATGTTTTATTGGTTAAAATGATGCCACCATCATGGAGATCAGTGTTTGCTTTAGTTGGGCTCTTGACCCTTTTAGTAACTGAGAATGGATTGCTTTTAAGCAATTGCAATATTGCTTCACAACAAACATTTGCACATTGTTGAATTAAAAGCTTGAGGAAGCAGATGAGCTTACACTTTTGGCTTTTATGTCACTTGAATGAACATCATGAAGGTGTCTCTTTGGTTTATTTACTGACGTTCAGCTGTTACAGAACTGCAGGAATTTACTATTAAACAAATGCCATCGTAATATTAAATATTGGAAAAAATTAAGAATTATATTGCTCAGGCTTTTAGACATGAACACTTATCATACGATCCTCAACAGTGGTGACCATAATTATTCATACTGTGGTGTTACCCAGCATGCATTGCAGCATGAAGCATTTTGTTGATTGTCACCATTGTTGAGATTCATACGCTGGTTCTTGATGTCTGTGTGTGTCTGAGTAGGACTGGAGTTTAAATATTTAAATGCATTAGATTTAAAATTCTTTCTCTATAACTGCTACAGCAGTAAATTCATTGCGTACTGTGGTTTCACAGAGTTGTTTATTCAAAAGCAGAACATTAATTTAAAAAATGAAAAATGTTGTATGTGTACATATATATATATATATATATACACACACAGTATATTGGATGCAAACAGGTAAGCACCTGATGATTACCTCATCATATGAAAACAACTAACAGTTGCTCACTGCACAGCACTGATCTCTCCGCTTTACAACAGCACATGCATTGCTACAGAGAGATCTAACACAGGAGTCAAGGGTCAAGAGCCCAACTAAAGCAAACACTGATCTACATGATGGTGGTATCATTTTAACCAATAAAACATCAACATCTGATCCTCTGTGATTCACAGTAACAGCAGGTGTTCATCACTAATGCACAATCATCATTTAATTAGTCTCTCAATTATCTCTTAATTACCTCAACTCATTGAGGTCTTGGGATTTGACTCGAAACTTGCTTGTGACTTGAAAGGAATGAGTTGGTTCCTCCTCTGGTGAAATCAGCTGCTGAGTTCATGGGTGGAATAAACACATGGCAGGACTTTTACTTTCTGACCCTGGATTTGACACCTCTGTTTATGACAAGAGTGCACCTGAAAAAAATCTACATCATGACATGAATTCTGACCTTTGTCACAGAAAGTCTTCTTAGTTGCCTTTTTCTCTATCACGAATTAGAAATCATAAGAAATTATTTATCAGTAGAAAACTTAAAATTTCGAAATTCATCCTTTGAAACCCATTTTAAAATCAGACATTGCATTACCATGTAAATGGTACATTAAAATCATGTTACAAAATATTTTCATTCATGAATTATAAAAAATTAAGTTTGGATAGTGCACTATAATGTCTCTGTTCAAAACTGTGGGTGACAGTTAAGGGGTTAAAAGCAAATAGAAAGTCCTATTTTTTTTATTTTTTTTCTTTGTATTGTTTTTGTAGATTTACGCATGTACAAGGTTTAAAATGTTCATGACATATTTAAAAAATATATTGAAGTTTTGAGCAGCTTCATGTTTGAGCAGCTGCATTCCTCTAGGTCAAAGATGAAAAAATGGGATTTACAAAATAATTTGACTTGAGTTATTTATTAATGAGTAACGTATCTATTGAGAGAATGTGCAAATTTTTTATGTTAACAGGTTTTACAGTGTTATTACAACATTTAACCACTTTTTATTAATTTAAAAATTGCGAAATTCTTTAAAATTTAAATCTTGTACAAGAACTACAGCAAAAACCAGTTTGATGCATATTTTATCAATATTTTAGAAATTGTATTTGAATATTACCAGTATTAACTTCAATGGATTTCATTAAATTCCTTTGAACACGACTGCTCAAACATTACTCTGAAATGTTTAATGTAAATGTTAAGTGTAAGTAAAATGTATAGTACTGTAAGGTCTTTCATGACACTACATATGCTGGGGTGTGAATTTGATAGGTGCTTGATATAAAATAAATGGTGTTTAAAAAGTCCTTGAATCTGGTGTTCATGAAAGAGTGGGAACCCTGAACAAATCATGTTACTTTCCTGTCCTCTGTTGTGTAACAATAAGATTATGAGGCATTTTTTTTCTAACGCATTGTGTCTGTGTAGATATTTTTCTTTATAACAGACAGAAACACTAAATGAAGAATTTAGTGGAATGACAGCTGCTGATAAACTGAAAAACCTCCTCTCTAAATGCAAGCCAATGCACATATTTTGTTTAAAGGTGCAACAGTGACAGGTATCTTCATTCTATGAGTTGATTTGACATTTTGATAACACTGTTTCATGGAATAAAAAGTCCTCCTGCTCAACACTACATAAAATAATAAATATTGTTTACTATTTAATATATTAAAAAAAAAATAATAATAATAATAATAATAATTATCTTTACTTATTCCTTCCTTTGGTAGTTTGTATTTATTTGAACAATGCCTGAGACTTTGTGTTGCAAGCACTTCGTCTGTCTGATTGCCTCTTCAAGATGAATCGCTTTATGTATTCCCCAATTGTAAGTCGCTTTGGATAAAAGCGTCTGCAAAATGACTAAATGACTATTATTAAATATTACTATTAATGATGACTTACAGGCCCATTTCCACTTATAATAACAAATTGAAGCAAGAACATACTTTATTTAATGCCAAGGCTCCTGTCTATTGCACAAAATGTCCCATCAATGGATTCTGTTCCACAAACACACATGTACTTCTATGGCCTTTAACCATCAGTTTTGTACAAACTGTGTCTCATCTCTGCATGTGGAGTCACGCCAAGCTCACAAACTACTGAGCGAAATCACATGTAAATGGACATATAATAAATATTTAATTAAATGCTAAATACGTTCACTGGTCTTATGTTGACAAATTAATTATTTTTGTGGGAAAAAAAAGAAAAAAGGATGTATGAATCTGACCGATCAGAGCAGAGCAGGCTTTCAGAAAGGAGGGGTTTAGAGAGACTGAATCCTTGATCAAACCTTTTCAGACACTGAGAAAAGAGCTGATGCTGCAGTGTATATTATGTAAATAAAGGTGGTTTTTGACCTTGGATGCATGTAAACCATATTGCAGGAGACCTTCAAAACAAAATTAAGATCCTTTAAAATAATATAATAGGGGCATTTTAAATCATTGTCTGGACATGCATACTAATAAGGTTCTTCTTTTCTGTAGACGGTGAACTCAACAAGGTGCAAATTGCAGGTATAACAAGAATAAATGGCTGAATCTGTGCTTACAGCTGTTTTTAATGAGTATATGCTACAAACATTGGCAGCTCCCCTTCTCAGGTGCCGCCCAATTTGACAAGGAAGTACATAAATGATGTTCCTGAAATAAAAATGTTGCTGGTCATAGTCATTCACATTCCAGTATCATTAGAAAGCTGCCAATTTAGTTTTATTTAAGTTCAAATACACTGTAAACATAATTTGTATTTTGTTTCATGTGTAAATATGTATGTGGCTGTATTAAAAGAGCCTAAAAACACAATGAATCAGAAGCCGCTATCAGCTTTCATTTGAAACCTGAGGATGTAAATACTAAAATCATTGTTTAAGATAAGACAGGTTCTTGAGCATTAGCTGAAGTTCATTGGGCCGTTAAACACACCACCGTGAATAACAGGGGCCTTTACGGTTCCTCCACTGGAGTTTATGGTAACTTTAACTCCTGCAGTTGAAGCGTTTGCAGCCGCTGCACCGGATGAAGCTCCACCTTCAGCAGAAACCTCCTCTGAAACTGATGGAGAGACAGAGATGAACTCAAAATCAATTTAAATCAAATATTCATAGATATAGATTAAAAAAAGTGTCAAAAAGTACCTTCCGGAAGTTGTCCCTTCAGTTGATCAGCAAGCTCATTTAGCTTAATTTTGCATAGCGTTCGGACTGCGATCTTCCTGGCGTCTGAAACTTTGTACTGCTGCACCATGAGAGTCGCAAGCTCATGGCGATTAGTGTTCTCCAGCTTTCCACGAGGAATAGAGTCTTGTGTCCCACTATTTGACAGATGCCATTTGAATTCTTTGAACTCTGCTTCCAGTAGCTCCTGAAGTGCATCAAAAATCACTGTTTCGGTTGTAGCCATTTTGTTTCACTATAGGGAAAATACAACAGTACAACTTGATCAGCCTCAGTGCAGACTCTCACTCTGAGAGTATAACCAGCACAGTTTAAATTATTTTTGTGGTCCTAGCAGGGGAATCAGTATATTGTCATTTAATTTATAAACCTCATTTGCAGTTGAGAATATCGTCGCCACCTTCAGTGTGACTAAAATAAGAGACACTCATTCACACTGATTATTTCAACATCTGACAACTCAACAACAAAACAGAACAAGTAGGCTATGTGAACATTCAACAGAACACATTTGATTATTTTATTTATTCCTAAAGAGCTCCTCAAGGATATATCTGTGTGCTTTATGCAGTCATTCTGTCTGGATCCATTTATCACCTTTTAGACAATTCTGCACAATCAGCTTTAACCTGGATGGGATGAATTTTTAATCAGGGCTACATTTGAAATATTTGCCCCATTTTTAACTAAATTAAAATTAAACTAATTTATTTTAGCATAAATTGTATATGACAGGACTATTTATTATGTAGCCTATGAATGATAAATGAATAAATAACATACTGCTAATAAAACACTTACAATCTTAATACCAATCTAAGTGACATTAATTATAATATTAATTAATTATTTGTCTAAACTTGTCTACAAATATAATAAGTATCTGTCTACCAAGCTCTGATAAAAAAATATATATATAATGCAATCACGTGTAACCCTATAATTTAGTGTATAATTTAGCAAATTAATTATAAATAATGAAATGATTAAACAGTTTGTTAAAGAAATAAACTAAACAGAATTGAGTAAATAGTGTGAGAAAAATTCTAAAATTCAATTTAAATGCATGTCAGTAAACTGACTGACATCGCAGTGATCGTCCAATCATGTTAAGTCTAAGTAGAAATCCTGCCATTTTTGCATTTTCTTCTTGAGATTTACGAGATGAGCTACAGCATAAACACATCTATGTGTTTCTTTCTCTGGATTTTGATGAGTGCACATTTACTGATATTCGAGTGAGAGAAAACGCAAGCTCAGTTCTTTAGCAATGACATACTGATACAATAACATGTATATGAGTCCCATATGTTCATATTGTGTGATAATGATAATGAGATAAAAATATTTGGACTTTATATTTAAAAATTACCTCAAGTTAGCATCAGGTAGCTAGTTAACTTGCCAGTTTGCATCAGCTAATAATATATTTCAAATAGGCTATAATTCATAATTGTAATTCATAATTATTGATTATATTGTTTTTAATTTTAAGCTAAAACTGCCTGTACTCTGATTTAGCTGTAAATGTAAAGCAAATTGCTTTGCCAGAATTTTTGTTAAAAATCTAATAACATGAAAACTCATACTTTTTTCATACTTGGTTTATAATTTATGTCATTTTCACTAAAACTATGATACATATTCTGGACACATTTAACTTTTGTTTCAAAGAAAAAATTACACAGTCCTTAAAAGGGGCGTTTTCCCCACTCTTCATTATATGTTATATGTCTTCATTATAACATTATATGTACTGTTATTGAACTAGAACAGTACATTTGATATGAACGTAATGCCTATATACAGATCTTTTTTTCTCTCTCTCTCTTCATGTTGGAACAAAGTTAATTTAAATTAGAAGAGACTCGAGACGAATGCTGACTGAAGTGAAACAGTCAAACTAACCCAGGAGCGAGGTAGGACAATTCTGATTACCTGCTAGTTTTGCTTAAACGGAACAAAGTCTTGTTTTTGTTTTTTCTTCAAGAGACTCCTTTTTTTTTTTTTTTTTTAACCTTACATTTTTGTACCACACAGAGTTTTCTAGAACTGTGGAATTGAATCATTTTTTTCCCGGTGAATCTACCGATTTGAACAGAAACCAATGAACTGACTGAACTGAATCCTATTGTTTTGAATTGAAGTGATCTGGACACTTTTGAACAAAGTATTTTTTTTTTTTTTTTTTGCACTGAATCAAACTTCAAAATCAAACTGTTTTGAGTTGAGTTTTGAAATTATTGACCTGAGTCTTCCGCATCGAATGTGTTGAACCTAATCTTTTTAATTGAATTTACCAAACTGACTGTACTGAAGAGAGTTTATTGAATGAAATCTATTTTCCTGAATTGTTGTATTTTTGATGTTTTTAGTTGACAAAAATTAGGTTGTCAACTCAAATTTCATTAAAGATGACATTTTGATGTTGTAAGGTTGCATTCTATAAACCCTAGTTATTGCTTGCACCCAGATTAGTGCATGAATAACTAACGTGTTGTGATTTGATTTGAATTTCTGTTATTGTGATCTTATATTCAAACTGACATTGTGAATACTGTTAAATAACTACTTTATTTTTTTTAAATAATCATCAACTTATTTTCACTACAAGACCAAAGCTGTTTAATTTACGCCTCCTGAGTCGAACCTACTGGCCTACAGTATTGTCACGTGATACACATGCGCAGATGAACTTCTCTACTACTTATTGTGAAATTGATTTCTTTTAATTTGCTATTAGTATTCTCCACACTGTGAAATCCTTATGTGTTTATTCAGCTATGTGTAGGTCTATGTAAAACCTTTAAATACCAGTGCAACCCTAGCTGTGCATGACAGATCAAGACTGTAATACTAAAGTCGACCAGTAGAAGGAGCATCAGGTTAAGATATTTAATATGTTTGTATATTTCAAGTTGCATCAGGGTGCATTGCTACTTATTTCCTAATTTCCTTTTGAACTGGCATGTATTTTGCATACTACAAATCAGTAGAGATTCAAGATTCATAATATGTGGAAAGATATAGCAGCTTTATCACCAAACCATATGATCTACTGGTGATTGGACCCCGATGACTGACTGCCTTTGAGTTTATTACTTAGTTGTAAGAGGTGAAATCCCTCTTTTTTTTGGATTTACTGTTTTCTACATAAAATCGTCCTACATAATGTACAGAACATTATGTGAAAATACAAACTTGATATCTTTAACCTTTTCAGTGGTGAGTTTAAAATATTCTAGCGGTCCCCCCAGAGTGAGTTTTTTCAGGCGACCGTTATTTTAGAACGTTTGCCCTTACTGTTTCCATGGCGACGCGTCATGATTGTCACGTGACACACCGCGGCCACAATAACACTGTATGACAGATGGAGGTCCGTGTACGTTGCGTTCATTCGTTTTTTAATTTAAAATTGAAAAAAGAAACATGAGAAAACGGCACCATTTTCGTTTTTCGTTTTTTCAAAAAAAAAGAAAAAACAAGAAATCGCCTTGATTTGCCGTTCTTACATTCAGGGGTAGAAAATGGATAAACAGCTTGAATGTTCGATTTCCACGTGTGGGAGGGAATGAAACGCCCCTTTCCACTGATTGGTCAAGCAAGGATCAGATGGTGCCGTCATCATGTCGTCTTCAGTTTTGTGCAACAGAATAAAAGTGTTTATTGCAACTCCTGCGTTCATCTCCCTCTCATCAAACAACCAGACTAACAAATGGCTTGACACAAACCATACTGGGGTAGCGCCTAGACAGGGCTTACTCCTGTGTAGGCATAGATTCTATACGGCAAATATTAGGTGCTTATTGCACACAGTAAAATCCCCAGTGTTAAATTAACACTGCTCAGAGTGTATTTGGTCCCACTCCAAATAGTGTTAAAGTAACACTGAAGCAGAGTTAAAGCTAATGAGATAATTATGTGATTAATTAAGTGCTGATTGAGCATTAGTGATGAACACCTGCTGTTAACAAGCAGAATCACTGAAAGAAAATAGAAACACAAGAACTACAACTCACTTCAGCGACAGCCTTTGATAAAATCAACTGAAATAAAAGACATTCAATCTCTGAAGATCTCAGCAGAGGAGGATTAAACAACTCCACAAACAGCATCACCAGCTCCACTTATTATTGACTTTATTTCTGTCAGATGACTACAGAAGCTCTTATTGAAAATTATCAGAGGTTTAAACATTGATGCTTCATTGGTCAAAAACAATGCCACCATCATGGAGATGAGTGTTTACTTTGGTTAGGCTCTTGCCACTTGACTTGGTGTGTTAGTTTTTTATTTGCAACAATGCATATGTTGTTGTAAAGGAGAAAGATCAGTGCTTTACACTGAGCACATAGTAGATGCTTCTGTGTGATGAGACAATTATTGTTAACTGGCCAGACTTTATGCTTTGTTTTTTTGGGGGGATTTTTGCAACTAACTCACTGATGTTACAGTATGAGAAAAGATTGCAGCCAACAGTTATCGTGAAAGCTTTTAAAACCATCTGCATAAAATTTTTGAACAACTGTATCGTATAGACAAACACAGACATCAAGAACCAGCGTATGAATCTCAACAATGGTGACAATCAACAAAATTCTTCAAGCTGCAATGCATGCTGGGTAACACCATAGTAAAAACTCCCACCATGCACTGCAGTATAAATATTTATTGTCACCACTGTTGAGGATCATATGATAAGTGTTGATGTCTAAAAGCTTGACCTGAAACTCCTCAACTTTTTGAAATGTTATGGTCCTATATGTTTAATACAGAGCTCAAAATTATTGTAGAAACATAATTATATATCCAGCAACACATGATATTATTTATATATGCTTACATATTTTCTTGGTTGTTTTTAGTTGATGAATTTAAGTCAATAATCAAAGAGCAAGCAAGAGAAACCACTTTGTGTTGGTTAGCCATGTCTTCGATAAGCAGAAAGTGTAATCTGCTACGTCAAGCTTCTGTCTCAGCAATGTTCAAGTGTTTGCAGTAAAACACTATTGCAATTAATTAGAAGCAAAATTATTTAAAAGTTCTACAAGGGTCAAGAGCCCAACTACAGCAAACACCAACCTCCATGATGGTGGCATCATTTTTTGACCAATAAAACATCATCTAAACCTTAGTTAATTCTCAATTAGATCTTCTGTAGATGTCTGACAGAAATAAAGTGAGTCTGGTTATTAACGAGTGAAGCTGGTGATGCTGTTTGTGGAGTTGTTTAATCATCCTCTGCTGAGATCTTCAGAGATTGAATGTCTTTTATTTCAGTTGATTTTATCAAAGGCTGTGGCTGAAGTCAGTTGTTGTTCTTGTGTTTCTATTTTCTTCAGTGATTCTGCTTGTTAACAACAGCTGTTCATCACTAATGCTCAATCATCATTTAATTAATCACTTAATTATCTCATTAGCTTTAACTCTGCGTCAGTGTTACTTTAACACTATTTGGAGTGGGACCAAATACACTCTGAGCAGTGTTGATTTAACAATGGGGATTTTACTGTGCAGAAATATGTATCTCAGATCTACAGCCACGTTACCCTTTTAGTCTATTTCTTTGGCGCACCGCACATTTTATTTAGCCGTCCAGTTTTCAAAATCTGTGTGGCAAAGCTGTGTGACATTTACATTATAGTGAAGTGCAGACCAGTATCGATTTTAGTGTGAATCGATTTTAGTGTATCTTATCGTTTTGATTATTATTTGGATTTATTTATTTATTTTTTCATAGAGAAGTTTATATGATACTGTCATATAAATGCATTAACACAGCAATTTCATTATGGAATTAGATTAATGTTTTAACCCCTTAACTGTCACCCACAGTTTTGAACAGAGACATTATAGTGCACTATCCAAACTTAATTTTTTATAATTCATGAATGAAAATATTTTGTAACATGATTTTAATGTACCATTTACATGGTAATGCAATGTCTGATTTTAAAATGGGTTTCAAAGGATGAATTTTGAAATTTTAAGTTTTCTACTGATAAATAATTTCTTATGATTTCTAATTCGTGATAGAGAAAAAGGCAACTAAGAAGACTTTCTGTGACAAAGGTCAGAATTCATGTCATGATGTAGATTTTTTTCAGGTGCACTCTTGTCATAAACAGAGGTGTCAAATCCAGGGTCAGAAAGTAAAAGTCCTGCCATGTGTTTATTCCACCCATGAACTCAGCAGCTGATTTCACCAGAGGAGGAACCAACTCATTCCTTTCAAGTCACAAGCAAGTTTCGAGACCAAATCCCAAGACCTCAATGAGTTGAGGTAATTAAGAGATAATTGAGAGACTAATTAAATGATGATTGTGCATTAGTGATGAACACCTGCTGTTACTGTGAATCACAGAGGATCAGATGTTGATGTTTTATTGGTTAAAATGATACCACCATCATGTAGATCAGTGTTTGCTTTAGTTGGGCTCTTGACCCTTGACTCCTGTGTTAGATCTCTCTGTAGCAATGCATGTGCTGTTGTAAAGCGGAGAGATCAGTGCTGTGCAGTGAGCAACTGTTAGTTGTTTTCATATGATGAGGTAATCATCAGGTGCTTACCTGTTTGCATCCAATATACTGTGTGTGTATATATATATATATACACATACAACATTTTTCATTTTTTTAATTTATGTTCTGCTTTTGAATAAACAACTCTGTGAAACCACAGTGCGCAACGAATTTACTGCTGTAGCAGTTATAGAGAAAGAATTTTAAATCTAATGCATTTAAATATTTAAACTCCAGTCCTACTCAGACACACACAGACATCAAGAACCAGCGTATGAATCTCAACAATGGTGACAATCAACAAAATGCTTCATGCTGCAATGCATGCTGGGTAACACCACAGTATGAATAATTATTGTCACCACTGTTGAGGATCGTATGATAAGTGTTCATGTCTAAAAGCCTGAGCAATATAATTCTTAATTTTTTCCAATATTTAATATTACGATGGCATTTGTTTAATAGTAAATTCCTGCAGTTCTGTAACGGCTGAACGTCAGTAAATAAACCAAAGAGAGACACCTTCATGATGTTCATTCAAGTGACATAAAAGCCAAAAGTGTAAGCTCATCTGCTTCCTCAAGCTTTTAATTCAGCAATGTGCAAATGTTTGTTGTGAAGCAATATTTAAATTGCTTAAAAGCAATCCATTCTCAGTTACTAAAAGGGTCAAGAGCCCAACTAAAGCAAACACTGATCTCCATGATGGTGGCATCATTTTAACCAATAAAACATCAACATCTGATCCTCTGTAATTCTCAATAACAGCAGGTGTTCATCACTAATGCACAATCAACATTTAATTAGTCTCTCAATTATCTCTTAATTACCTCAACTCGTTGAGGTCTTGGGATTTGACTCGAAACTTGCTTGTGACTTGAAAGGAATGACTTGGTTCCTCCTCTGGTGAAATCAGCTGCTGAGTTCATGGGTGGAATAAACACATGGCAGGACTTTTACTTTCTGACCCTGGATTTGACACCTCTGGTCATAAATTAATCTATTACTTTTCCTACATAATTTTTTAACAGAAAAAGTGGTAAAATACCTATTTAGGAGTCTTAGACCTTTCCAACGATATATAGTTTGTCATGATTAGATTAGGATTTAATTGTAAAATAGTGAAGTAAAGGTAGGCGTCCCACAGGGTGGACGGTGACAGTTAAGAGGTTAAACAAAAACATTTTGAATAGCCTACAGAAATATGGAATGAGTGACAAAATGAAACAATTGGATACTTGAATTATGAAGGTTACATCGCCAGTAGGTGGCGGCAAGTCATTGTGTTGATGAATGAGTCATAGAGTCATCAATTCAACCGATTCGTTCAAAAAGCAAATGGGTCATTGAACCACTCGCTCAAACGATTCATTCATAGACTCGGATTCATTCAAGAATGAAACGCCTGTGTTTTAAGTCAAATAAAACAGACTGTTTTGTGTCTAAAATGAAATCAATTTATACTCATTATTAATGAAACTGTACTGTCTAAAATAAAAGTTATGACTGTTGGATATACTAAAATCAATACTGCTCTGCGCTTCACTATAATGTAAATGCATTCGCCCCGTGTTGTCCAGTGCGTCACGCAGCATTGCTACACAGATTTTGATAACTGGACAGCTAAATAAAATGTGCGGTGCGACAAAGAAATAGACTAAAAGGGTAACGTGGCTGCAGATCCAAGGTACATACATATTTCTGCAATAAGCACCTAATAATTGCCATAGAGAATCTATGCCTACACAGAAGTAAACCCCGTTCATTTGTTAGTCTGGTTGTTTGATGAGAGAGAGATGACATGCAGGAGTTGCAATAAACGCTTTAACAGCGGAGGACTCTTATCTGTTACACAGTAGGCTACTGAAGACGACATCATGACGGCACCGTTTCATTTTTGGCATGACCAATCAGTGAAAAGGGGCGTTTAATTCCCTCCCACACGTGGAAATCGAACATTCAAGCTGTTTATCCATTTTCTAACCCTGAATGTAAAAACGGAAAAACAAGGCGATTTCTTGTTTTTTCATTTTTTTTTAAAAACGAAAAATGAAAATGGTGCCGTTTTCTCATGTTTCGGTTTTCAATATTTAATCAAAAAACGAATGAACGCAACGTACACGGACCGATGGATCGCTTTTATTTAGTTTTTCCTTTTTTATTTAACATATTCACAAACATGCTTACCATGTCATGGACAATGGAGTGTGTTTTGTCGTTTAAACACCTTTATAAATGATCTTGAATGTTACAAACTCTAAATGTATTGTTTTACTACACAGTAAAACCTCCAGTGTTAAATCAACACTCCCAGTGTATATATAATCCACACTCAGAGTGTTAAAAAAGTAACACTGAAGCAGTGTTAAAGTTAATGAGATAATTAGTTTAGTAATTGAGTGATGATTGAGCATTAATGAAGAACACCTGCTGTTATCAAACTGAACCAATGAAAAAAAGAGACGAGACGAGCAGAAAAACAAGATCTACAACTGACTTCAGCCACGGCCTTAGATGAAATCAACACAAGGTAAAAGAAGACATTAAATCTCTCAAGATCTCAGCAGAGGATGATTAAACAACTCCACAAACAGCATCACCAGCTTCACATGTTACTAACCAGACTGACTTTAGATGTTGATGTTTTAGTTTTGTTTGAATTACCATTATCGAGGTCAGTGTTTGCTTTAGTTGGGCTCTTGACCCTTGACTTAAAACATTACAGTTCCTTTGGCTGCCATAACTGCGTGTTTGTTTAGACATGTTAGTTATGGCAATCAGGTGTTGATGTTTTGATTTCTGTAAAGAAATCACCAGCATTTAGTGATGCACATAACTGGTTTCATGCAGAGCATTGTCATTGAGTGATTAAAATTTGTTTTGTTCACATAAAATATAAAGCTTGATCCATCAGTTTTAAGATTAATCTGAAAGACTTTTGAAAGTAAATCGGCACTGAAAGGTTAAAACTGCATTATCATACAGACATCAAGAATCAGCGTATGAATCTCAACAATGGTGACAATCAACATATTCAGATAAACAGATACTCTGTGAACATTACAAAACAAGCTACTAAAAGTCACAACAAAATATCAAAACAAAAGGAAATGGTAAGAATAAAAGAAAATACTAAGACAGCTGCATAATTTATTCATGTCGCATTGCATGCTGGGAGTCGTGGATTAGTTTTGATTGGTGCTCCCAGAATGCACTGGAACATGGAGCTTTATGTTGATTGTTACCATTATTGAGATTCATATGCTGATTCTTGAAGTCTGTGTGATGAAGAAAAGTACACTTTCAGTGCAGAATAAGTTTCAAAAGTCTTTCAGATTAAACTTTCAGGTCGTTATGTATATAATCTCAATAACAAAGTTAACTAAATCTATCAGTGACTATACTCCAAATTAATTCAGTTACTCAAGCCACTATACACTGATTACATCTTTATAAACGTAACCAACTACTGATCACATTTTCTCTTGGCTTTTTTTATTTTCGCCATAACTAACATGTCTAAACAAACACGCAGTTATGGCAGCCAAAGTAACTGTAAAGTTTTAAGTCAAGGGTCAAGAGCCCAACTAAAGCAAACACTGACCTCGATAATGGTAATTCAAACAAAACTAAAACATCAACATCTAAAGTCAATCTGGTTAGTAACGTGTGAAGCAGGTGATGCTGTTTGTGGAGTTGTTTAATCATCCTCTGCTGAGATCTTGAGAGATTTAATGTCTTCTTTTACCTTGTGTTGATTTCATCTAAGGCCGTGGCTGAAGTCAGTTGTAGATCTTGTATTTCTGCTCATCTTGTCTCTTTTTTTCTCTTTCTTTCATTGGTTCAGTTTGTTAACAGCAGGTGTTCTTCATTAATGCTCAATCATCACTCAATTACTAAACTAATTATCTCATTAACTTTAACACTGCTTCAGTGTTACTTTTTTAACACTCTGAGTGTGGATTATATATACACTGGGAGTGTTGATTTAACACTGGAGGTTTTACTGTGTAGTACTTATGTGTATTTAAATGTCTGAAGCCTAAAATATGCATTATGGGGTTAAGAACACTACATAGTTGTGATAATATGACAAGCGCAGTGCTCGTCTCTCTCTCTGACTCAGCGCCAGTAAACGCGCGAAACCACAGTTTGAATTTATGCGACGTCACCGAACGCTCTAAATCCCATCCCTGCTGGAAAAACCAGCATAGACCAGCGTAATTCCTATGCTGGTTTATGCTGGTCTATGCTGGTATATGCTGGTTTGGTGCTGGTTTAGCTGGTGGACCAGCAAGACCATGCTGGTCTACCAGCATGGTCATGCTGGTCTACCAGCATGGTCTTGCTGGTGATGCTGGTCAACCAGCCTGGTCTTGCTGGTGATGCTGGTCTACTGGTCTTGCTGGTGATGCTGGTCAACCAGCATGGTCTTGCTGGTGATGCTGGTCAACCAGCCTGGTCTTGCTGGTGATGCTGGTCTACTGGTCTTGCTGGTGATGCTGGTCAACCAGCATGGTCTTGCTGGTGATGCTGGTCAACCAGCCTGGTCTTGCTGGTGATGCTGGTCTACCAGCCTGTTCTTGCTGGTGATGCTGGTCAACCAGCCTGGTCTTGCTGGTGATGCTGGTCAACCAGCATGGTCTTGCTGGTGATGCTGGTCTACTGGTCTTGCTGGTGATGCTGGTCAACCAGCATGGTCTTGCTGGTGATGCTGGTCAACCAGCCTGGTCTTGCTGGTGATGCTGGTCTACCAGCATGGTCTTGCTGGTGATGCTGGTCTACTGGTCTTGCTGGTGATGCTGGTCAACCAGCCTGGTCTTGCTGGTGATGCTGGTCTACCAGCCTGTTCTTGCTGGTGATGCTGGTCTACCAGCCTGGTCTTGCTGGTCACCAGCATCTCAGCATCCCATGCTGGTCACCAGCATCCCAGGTAGCCAGCGGAATCAGGCCGAATGCGGCTGAGTGTCGGCTCACTCGGCAGCGGCTTGCCAGAATTGAGCCAGGTCCGGCCTGGTACAGTAATGGTTGCCAGATTTGGTTAGGTTTTGGATCTGTGGATCTGGCCCGATTCTGGTTGAGAAACGGCACATTTAGCCACATTCAGCCCGACTGTGGGCCAGAAGTCTCAGTCCTAAAATGTCAAAAATTCAGGTTTTACTCCTTATTTGCTCCTTATCTAAATATTTGGTCCCCACAATTAAAAAAAATAAATAAATAAAACTGTACACACACAATCAATCAATTAGGCTGAATTATAAAATTACAAAAATATATATTTTTAAACAAAATACTTTAGAGTTGTAAACCTTTTGCCTGTCAAAGTTATTTATTCAATTTTATTATTATTTTAATATTTCTATTAATTTTAGGCTGACCTCAAATGGACTT